>NC_041396.2:208593725-208666225 GCF_900747795.2 Erpetoichthys calabaricus
ATTACATTTTTTTGGTTGTCAATCTAAAATTATTGTGGGGTCATAATCATTTAGAAAAGTTTATTTTAAAAATGTAAAAGTATGTATTTTAATAACATTAATTTTAAACATGAGGGGGCTTTACATGTACGTGAATTGTAAATTGATGGTTTGAGAAGAATCACATCCAGAAATGTCTCCCATGCCAATCCCTTGTTGTCACCATCTACCACTTCTATTGCCACACCACTCTCATGCAGTATAGTATGATGGGAGTTGTAGGGCTGTGAATTGGCCATGCTAAGTCCTGAGGGTGCTGTTTTTTCGTGACTTCTGCTTAACCTGCAAGAGCTTCCATCAGGCTATTTGCTGGCACTCGAAGTACTCCTGGGTCTGACATAAAATGAAGCAGTCCAGCCTCCTCCAGTGGAGTCAGAGTTGGGAGGTGGACGGAGAGAGAAGAGATGGAAGGAAAAAGATTTTGCTTGTAATTGTGCTTCTTTAATCTTTGGAGAAACCTTTGTAAGGTATTTTAATGATATAAACCTCCAATTTGACTCTTGTTTGAACCTGTGACTGTATTTGTGTTGGTTGTGTCCAGGGTTTGGTGCTCGATGGTGCCTCCTATCTGTAACAATGTTTAAGGAGAATCAAAGAGTTAGTAAGAGCTACACAAGAACAAAGGTATAGAAAGATCAGAAAATCATTATACCTGGTAAAATTGGGAAGAAAAGCAAGTGAATAATGGGAGTTTGTGGCTTTAGTGCATACTGTACTTTGTTCATGAGCTGTATATTTGATGGACCTGTAGAATCTTGTCATCTGTTCAACTCCTAGATGTAAATCACAGAATAAGACTTTTTCCAGATTGCTTAAAATGCCATATGACTCAGTGCTCCCCTATGTTTCACTACTCTCAAAGTTTTAACTTTGTTATTCTCCATTGATTTTAAGATCCCCTTTTAATTTCTGTTACTTGATATTTGGAGTAATTATAAAAATAATTTGGAGCACTAATATTATCTTTTTATTTGGTTTGTCTAGAATTTATTATGACTTCATCAGAAAAAATTCCTAAAGAAATTGATTTTTACATTACTATACTCTGCTCCAAGATTATTCAACAGCTTATTTAGAGTGTGAACTACATTGGTGATTCCTATGCTAGGTCATAAACTTTTAGGTACTGTAAATCAATGGCAGTAGAAATTTTTTTAGCTACACGTTGTGACAGTAGATGGCGCTATACCAGCGCTTAACCCAGCACAGACAGACACAAGAGGCACACTTACACAAGTTCACACTTTTTATTTTCTTCTTCAGCACAATACAGTCCCTTGCACTTCACACACCATGCACACATCACCACAAATATAACTCACAGTCCTTTCTCTTCTTCTCTCCATTGCTGCCTATACTCCACTCCTCGCATGCTCCATCCTCTTCCACCCGACTCTGGCTCCCTGAATGGACTGTGGCAGCCCCTCTTATAATGCACCCGGATGTGCTCCAGGTGCTACCTGATGACCTTCCTGCAGCACTTCCTGGTGTGGTGGAAGTGCTGCATACCATGGCTTCTGAGCGATCCAGGCACCCCCTGGTGGTGGCCATGGGTCCCCATAAGGTTGAGATTCCAAGCTCTGTTCCCGTGGCCCCAACACCCACCAGGGTGGCTGCCTTCTCGTGTTCCAGGGGAGGTACTGCTCATCTCCCGGTCCTTCCATCTTCCAGGCATCTCAACTGGGCATGAGCCCCAGCCGCCCGCCACAACGTAAACTGATAGTTAGGCAGTAAATCTCTAGATGGAAAATCTAGAAATGTATTAAAAAAGGAGTGTAAAAAGCAAATTAAAATAAATGTGTAAGAAATTAAAACTTACTAAAAGCAAATAAGTGATAGCTATTTAATCTATTTGGTTTACTTGGTTAGCTATTCACGTTTTCTTCCTAAATCTAAACAAGACCTGTGGAAAAATACTGTAGATGGAGGCAAGTCCTGACTCAATTATCTGCTTAGAAGTATCTGATTATCTTTTATGAAAGAGTTTTGAGAAACACTGAGCTTAAAATTAACCATTATTCTTTATTTATTTATTTATTTTACATAGCAATTCTAATGATCACAAAGCAAAATGCATCACATGAAACTATACATTATATGCATTGTCACAAATAGAAGAAATTGAAAGCTGTAAATAAACAAGAGTAAAACACAAAAACCTATGGAATCTCTGGGTCTATAATAGACTCAACCTGTCTTTCAGAAAGGAGACTTCATTCATCTTATTATCACAGTAACAACAAGCACTTCTGAATGTAACCTCATTGTTCTTTCTCACTGTCTTTTTTCATGTCTGTATATGTACATCCTGGCTTCTCTCTTTTGACAGACGGAGACCTCATTGTACCACTTGACTCTAAGCTCAGTGAGGTTATGAACTTGAGATGGTATTAAACACTATCTAATGGGATCCTGGCCACCCCTTCATTTGCAACAGAGACACCAGCCTGACTTAGAGACCCAGGGTTGAGGCCAGTCTCTTTGTGTGAGGGTGTAAAACAGGGGGTGATGTCCTGAGCAATGTCTCACTGGTGACAGGGCCAATTTAGAATCGCCAGTTAATGTAAGATGTAACCATTGAATAACTTTGAGAATGTGCAAGCTGCCCGCAGATAGGAACTCAGTATGTGATATGAGCCCATGATGATGAATGCATGAGGCAGCAGTGCAAACCATGACACCACCATGCTGTTCAAAATCAAGAATTAAACTCACTGAACAAAATATTGCAAATGTGATTGCATTATCTATTACTACAGTACATATATATTTACTGTAATTAACTGAGTAAAAATATTTGGGAAGATTATGTTCTCAAATACTCAAAACAATTTCCTTTCGCATTATACTTATTTTTATTGTGTGTAGATTTTTTTATTGCCAAGTTCAACATTTAAAACTCTACACATTACGGTCATTCTAAATGGCCAGTCTTAGCCCTGAAAGCTGATATAGCTCAAAACAAAGCTCTTTAGATAGAAAAAAATCACACAGTGTACTAAATGAAAGAACATACAGTGAAAGAAAATGCATCTTTAAATCTGTTAAACATATCCAATGATTGCAAAAAATAAAAATTGCTATTGTCACATCTCTTTTTTGATTTTTCATACACATGACTTTCCAAACAATTGCTTTAGTTATATGGTAACACAGAAGTAATTCAAAGAAATGAATTTTAAGAAGAATGAAAGACAGGAAACATGTGGGAAATTAATTCTTGTTTGAATCTGAAAACGTCTAAAATACACTGGCAGTAAGACACTGACATACTTTCTTTCTCTGTCTTGAATGTGCTCCTCTCCTTCATCTTATCACATAATAAATATTAAGCTTAACTCCAGCTTTTCCTTCTGCTGATACCAGCATAGGAAAGAGTTTCCCCCCACCCACAATTACAGCAGCCCAGGTAAGCAGAGAGCTGAGGAGACTTCGTGCCAGCAAAGCAGCGGGTCCAGATGGAGTATTGCCATTACTGCTGAAGGCCTGTGCGTTGGAGCTGGGGAGTCCTCTACAGAGCATCTTCAACCTGAGCCTGGAGTCCTGAGGCTTTGAAAAACATCTTGCATCACCCTAGTCCTAAAGATATCACATCCTAGTGAGCTGAATGACTTCCGGCCTGTTGCTCTGACGTCACATGTGATGAAGACCATGGAGCGGCTGTTGCTTCACCACCTGAGGCCACAGGTCCGCCATGCTCTCAACCCTCTGCAGTTCGCATTCCAGGAGAAGGTGGAGGATGCCATCATCTAAATGCTACACTGATCCATCTCCCACTTGAACAGTGGCAGTGGTGCTGTAAGAATTATGTTGCTGGACTTCTCTAGCACCTTCAGCACCATCCAACCTCTGCTCCTTAGGGGCAAGCTGACAGAGATGGGAGTAGATTCATACCTGGTGGCATGGATCGTGGACTATCTTACAGACAGACCTCAGTATGTGCGTCTCGGGAACTGCAGGTCTGACATTGTGGTCTTCAACACATGACCGCTGCACGGGACTGTACTTTCTCCGTACCTGTTCAGCCTATATACATCGGACTTCCAATACAACTCAGAGTCCTGCCACGTGCAAAAGTTCGCTGACGACACTGCTATCGTGGGATGCATCAGGAGTGGGCAGGAGGAGGAGTATAGGAACCTAATCAAGGACTTTGTTAAATGGTGCGACTCAAACCACCTACAACTGAACACCAGCAAAACCAAGGAGCTGGTGGTGAATTTTAGGAGGACCAGGCCCCTCAAGGACCCAGTGATCATCAGAGGTGACTGTGTGCAGAGGGTGTAGACCTATAAATACCTGGGAGTGCAGCTGGATGATAAATTGGACTGGACTGCCAATACTGATGCTCTGTGCAAGAGAGGACAGAGCCAACTATACTTCCTTAGAAGGCTGGTGTCTTTCAACATCTGCAATAAGATACTGCAGATGTTCTATCAGACGGTTGTGGCAAGCGCCCTCTTCTACTTGGTGGTGTGCTGAGGAGGCAGCATAAAGAAGAGGGACACCTCACGCCTGGACAAACTGGTGAGGAAGGCAGGCTCTATTGTAGGCATGGAGCTGGACAGTTTGACATCCATGGCAGAGCGATGGGCGCTGAGCAGGCTCCTATCAATCATGGAGAATCCACTGCATCCACTAAACAGTGTCATCTCCAGACAGAGGAGCAGCTTCAGTGACAGACTGCTGTCACTGTCCTGCTCCACTGACAGACTGAGGAGATCTTTCCTCCCCCACACTATGCGACTCTTCAATTCCACTCGGGGGGTGTAAACGTTAACATTATACAAAGTTATTGTCTGTTATACCTGCATTTTTATCACTCTTTAATTTAATATTGTTTTTTATCAATATGCTGCTGCTGGAGTATGTGAATTTCCCCTTGGGATTAATAAAGTATCTATCTATCTATCTATCTATCTATCTATCTATCTATCTATCTATCTATCTATCTATCTATCTATCTATCTATCTATCTATCTATCTATCTATCTATCTATCTATCTATCTATCCAAATACTTACAGATACACAATTCTGGGTTCTACCTAATTGTATCTATCAGTAGTTTAGCTAGAATCACACAGGTCTGGGAATTGTGTTTTGTTTTCTAGAAATATGCTTCTTTTGATAATTTGTTGACCACCACTACATTAAATACATTATACCTATTAAAACCGTTTTTTGACATTTTTCATTTTTTTGCTCTTTTTGTAATTTCCTTAACACACTTGTTTACTCCTTTTTTTGTATTTTCTGTAAATGTTCCATAATCTCTTTCCCTGCTATTATTCAATTTCGCTACGTTGCATTTGAACTAAATTCCTAGTTGTAAATTTCAAAAAGGATTGGCCCTACAAGTTGGATTTTAGTCTTGGAAACTTGGGCCTGGTCTGTCAAATCAGAGTTTGTGCGACTTCAGATTATGATGTTAATCCAAAATGGCCACGTGCACCACGAACTTTAGTGAAAGATATACTATTATACTGTTTATTTGTGTCTCATTAAATGAGTCATATACAGTACTGTTCGACATCTATCTGTGGACATGTTTGGATGCGCAAAATACCATGTAATGCATTGTTATCAACTGGTATTTATTCTGAAAAAGCAAGCACAACAAAGGCACAACAAAGGCTTTCCTGAAGGCGCCCATATTGAATTTCTGATTGTTTTACAGGAATATGGTAATTTGGGTTTTGATATCATTCCCAGCTCCGACATCTGAGTTCTGAGGTACAAGGAATTCAGTAGTAGAGCCTTTGCTATGGTATTAGCTACTCCTTATTTTGTTGTTCAGTTGTTCCCTTTTTAGTTTCTCCATTCAAGTAATTATTTAGGCCTTTTGACTTTCTTTGACCTTAGATATTATTTTTTGGTGTAGAAATGTGTTTAGCAGATCTGGTCTAGTGATAATTTGGACTCTTTGGCTCTTTCTGATCTGTTTATGTTTTGTTCCTAATTTAGTGTTTTCTGTTATTATTTCACATTTTTAATGTATTGTTTGTCATGTCATTATTTTTAAACTATGTATTTATGGACATATTTGAGTCTTTTATTTGTTTTGTGAAAGTTTATTTAACAATAAACTAAATTAAATTTGGAGGACTTGTTCATTTGGACCATTTCATTTTGACCATTTCTTGTTGCCTTTTTGGGTTTTACATTTTGGGCCTTTTTGTATGGTTAGGCCTTGGACCATTTTTTTAAGTTTTTATACCAAAATCACAACAGTAACAACATTTTATGCTTTTATATGAATAAAACATATAAATGTACAATGAGAAGTTAGGTGATTTCTTTTGCTGCATCACAGCTTTGTAGCCCTGGTTTCAAATCCCAGACATAGTTTGTGTGGAGTTTGCTAGTTCTTCTTATTTCTTTAGGTGTCTTTTTCTGGTTATAGCAGGCTTCCTTCAATTGTGCAAACTTAATGATCAATTTTAAATTGACCCAGTAAGAGTAAGCGTGTGCTCCTCCATGATTATTTTATCTCTTGTACTCAGAGCTGGCTTCTTTACAAATAGACTAAATGGGCTCAGGCAATGGATTGTGAGCAAGTATAAAGTGCATTCATCTTCAATATTCTTTTAAAATTATTTTTTATTAGCACTGAACCATCAACATCAGATTAAAATCAGAAACCAATCATGAATAGGTTGCTAATCTTTCAGAAAGCAAACTTATCCACTCACCTATACTCACTTGACATAAGTGACACAAATCTCTCATCTTTTGATGCACACAAGTAACTCATATAAAAATATACAGATACTGTGATTTTTTTTTTTTTTTACTTTTTGAAGTGGCAATTTTAGGTGACTATAATAAAATAGAAAATAAAATATTCAATGCATCCGTTGTAAATTTGCCTCTATCGGCTTAGCCATCGGTGTAAAAAAATGCAATGTAACATATATATGTATTTTCCCCCTATTTCAGTGCAGTTATTTTTTTGTTAAAATCACCAACACAAAGTAAACATGTGATACTTCTTACAAAAAAAGAAAAACAAAAACTGCAATAATAAAGTGCAGAAGAACAAAAATAAACATTTAATACCTGCTGTAAATGTATAATAATGTTTAGAAAGTCAGAAGGCAAAGCTCTCGTTTAATTCTATTTATGCTTTCAATAGGCATGGTGTTAGCTGCTGCAGGATGTTTACTTCACAGACAAATCCATCATGGGGAGGCCTTGGAAAATTAATCCCCCCTACCCCTGGCACTAAACTCAACCCTTACAATCGAGTTATAAATATTTAGTGACAGATGATACATGTTTATAAAAGACAGGGCAGTGAGACATCTAAATGAGAACTAGCGATGGCTAAAGCTGACCACGCTGTTAAGACAAGCTGAGGCTGAAGCTGTGCCAGCCATCGGAAGTTGATAAGTGAGCCATTATATTTGTTTTCCTTCAATCTGTTCCTTCGATGTTTCAGAGAGTTCTTGATGGAAGTTATGAGTTTCTTCAAGAAAGATGTTCTGCTGACTTTTTAACATTGTGGAGTATATCTCATGGTTAAATTAATAGCCTCCTTGGGTGTCAGCCAAGGGTTACAGGCCTTTTAAAAATATTCTTGGAAAATCGGTTTGTCATCAGCATTTCAGGCTTTCATTTGTAACCCTGTGTTGCCTGCTATGAACAACTGGAGTCATTAAGTGTTTTACAGAAATAGGATTAGACTTTGTAGTGCGGGAAGCTATAAAAAAATTTCTAGTTAAAAATGGAGCTTTAAACTTGGACTAAAGGGTGAAAAGGATATAATATATCATAAGTTATTTCATAATATTGCTGTAAATCATTCCTTAGAATTAATAGATCGCCTTGCTTTAAGCATAACGAACATTTGTGGATGGCAAAATGGGAATTCCTTAGAAAACTTATGACCCCTTAAATCCCTCCATTTACTTTTTTTTTTAACCCTTAAAAATATCAACTTGCACCACCTCCAGAGTGGAGAATAGGTGATAACACTAGAATAAGATCTGGATTCATAAAATCCCAAACTGGATTTAGCGAGTTAATAATGAACTGATCGGTCAATCGAAAAATAAAAGTGAACCATTCTTTATGAGACATTTAAGATGTGTTTTAGTTTTAGTCTTCGCTGCTGTCTGAAGCATAAATTCTTAGTTTACTGATACATTTATTTTTACAAGAGTTTCCTTTTCTGAAGATACAGTTGCAATCTGAAGTACCTCAATACATTTATTTATTCATCCATACATCCATTCATTCATTTTCTGGATCTGTCTCCAGAAGCCAAAACCTATCCCAGTAAATTTTAGTGCTATGTGAAAACCTTGAGATCTTTGGGATGTTGGAGATAATTGAATTACTCAAGGAAAAATATAGAAAGATCTTGTAAACTCCAGTCAGACAGGCACATGAACTGGTAATCAAATTTTAATCACTGGAGTTGGGATACAGCAATATTAACTACTGCATCCTCAAACCACCTTTCTTTACTTAGGTGTTTGTTTCCTTATTTACACAATTACTGAAACTGTAGGGAAATGTATTACAACTTAAGGATTATTCTGCAATTCTGATTGCTCACAGATATTTATTATATATTTATTATAAAATCGACTGTAGTTTTCACATAATCATTCATTAATTTATTTTTAAACCCTCACTGAAAACTCTGGTTAGTATCGGATGGAGTGACAAATGGCCCTTATAGCAAACCACACACTGCAGTAGCAGAACTCCTCAAGTGACACCATTGTAAACAACTACTAAAAACAAACTTTTTGTGTTGTTTTCTCAATTATTTTATTATATCAAGTTTAAAATTTAATTTCAATTTATTCTTTTAAATCACCTTTGGTCTTATAGGCGGAGTACTCTGTGCACTAATTTTGAATGTATTATAGTTAAAACATAACAAAAAATTACTCATAAAAAACACAAAATATATTGTTGAAACCTAAACAGAAACCTAAGCAAAAAGAAGTTAATTAAAGGATACCTAGATATCGGACTGTCTAACAGCGAGTGCTTTGACATAGACATGAGCTTCACAATAACAGAGCTCAATCCTCTTTCCACCCTTCTCTGTTTATAAAATAACTTGACGTGTTAATGCTAAATTATCATGAGATCTTGTTGAAGATATTTTAAATGGCAAACAAGGGTTCACATAGTGTTTAGGCTAAACTTATCCACATACCAGCACTAACTGAAGTGTCAATATAGTGAGCAGATTTAGCCATGAAACTGTACATCACATCTTCCAGCTTGCTATAGGCAGACAATCAAGGCTAAAGTGTGTTTCAATAACTTGCTTGTTTCTTTTTTGTTTGAAACATATAGTATTTTCGACCTGAATCTATGAAATTTTATTTTCTGGCTGTAACTATCATCATGCATAATGGACAGTTGTCTTTGTAATCAAGAGGAAAAAGCCCAATGTATAATTCCTGTTTTTAGTTTGGCACGTGTTATGTTATGCTTGTAGTATTGCTACCTCACTTCATTTAGTTCTCAGCTGTCCTTACTCGTAAATGTTTTAACTATTCTTTTCATCTGTTTACCTAAAATACACATCTTTTAGATATACAAAAGAACAAGAATACAAAAAGAAGAGCCAGGTTTAATGTGCAAGCTCCACAAAGTTAGCAACTGGTCTAGGAATCATCCAATGGCTTCTGAATCTGTGAAACACCAGCGCTAAACATTGAGCTACCCATCTGCCTTCAAACCTTCCATCCATTTAGCAAACCCATTTTTCCATTGTACTGTTTAGGGGGGCTATACCTTATTCCACCAGCATCCAGCATTAGAAATCAGTGCTGGATGAGAGTTCTGTCCATGACAAGGCACAAAGTTATATAGTTACTAATTAGTATAACATTCGCCTTATTTAATGTGAGTGAAAGTCCAAAGAAACCCCAACTAACACATGAAAAACATGTACATTTAACACAGTCAGGGTGTGGGGGGGATTTGAGCTGACTCTTCAGGAGCTGTGAGGTGGCAGCACTAATCACTGCAACTAAACATGCGTCTAATTGGAAAAGCAACACTTGTAATCAATTCCAGACTTGGAGTTCTACTTCATCAGCAACTGCAAAACAGTAAAGACTTAAAAGAACAATATCATATCACTGACAGTGTATATACATTATTCTGTTAGACCAATGCTTTGATAATATCCCCAGATAATACATAAATGAAGAAAAATTCTGATTTGTTCGTTTCACTTCTTAGCTAAATCATTTTTGTTAATTTGTGTGTTTAACTTGGTTACATGTCAGTTTTTTGTTTTTTAAATTGATAGCCTACATACAGTTAGTTGAAGCCAAGTGTCACTTGTACTTTACTATATATTATTAGGAAAATGAAGTTGTTTAAAGTGAACCCAAAACAAATATTGTATTTGTCAAAGAATATTTTGTAAGTAAATCTGCCACAAATAGAAATGACAAAACCCCAAATAAAAATATCATAATTTACTGAGTTTGGAATTTGCTTCTACCTAATACCAGCTGTATTATTCCATTATACCCTGGGGTTAAATTCATAATTTGAATTAGCAAAAAAAAATGGAGATGCTGGTAAGACAGAGATGTATTTATTTCATCTGGAATGAAGTAAAGATTTCAAAGATGAAAGATGGATGTCTTTCTTAAGCCACTAATTTTTATTATGGTAAATCCTGTAGGTCAGGCTATGTACCAGTTCTTTACATAAATGTTTGAAGTCTTGCTTTTCACCATAGATTCAAAAATATTTTTGTTCATTATAGTTTAACCTTAAAAGGTATAGTAGCATTGAAGCCACTTATTAGTTTTAATCCAACATTCAAATCTGGGTGGGGAAAACTTTAGCATTAATTTTGCATGTTTTCCTTGAGGTGCTCTCATAAATATATTGAAGTATAAAAAATGGATTGTTGAATTTAATGTGTGTATAACAGACATTATGTCAGGAGTATAGTTGGACATCATGACAATTTTTTCTTTCTGAATTAAGTTTCTAACCCTTAAAAGGACTCATGGATTCACTAATTCTTGCTGGGACACTGGATGATTTTCTTTTGATCAATCAACGCCATTTCTTCAATGACCCAGTTAACTCGTTTCTTTTTACATAACATTTAGAAGACTGGACTCTTTCTGACCACTATTCCACACAGCTTCTCATTCATGCTGTTTTTCTTTTTTAGCTGGACTACAGTTAGTGCAGGTATATCCACATCTATAAAATCTTTCTAGCTCCTCCAGACCGCAGCTGCTCAATTGGTATTCTCTTTCCTTAATTTCTCCACACTACTCTACTACTTTGATCTGTCCATTGCCTTTCAATCACAACAGCGATCAAATTCAAAATGCTTGTCTTGACCTACAGATCCCTTTTGTCTCTGGTCTCTCCTTATATACTGTACCTTCATAAAACCTCTGATTTCTGCTTTGGCTTGTCCATTGATTAACCCTACTCTCACTGGACATGCTAAAGCTGACAGTTTCTTCATATTTCTCATTCCCAAACTGTGCAAAGAGTTTCCAGGGAAAAAAAAGAAACTGCTTCAAATCTAAAGATGTATAGGTGCCTCCTAAAACTGCACCTATTTGCAAATTATTGTGAGACTACCTAAAAGTCTCTGCTTCTCTGTAGTCTTTCTGGATATCTGCACCTCTGCTGACCTAACTGACTATCAATCACCTCGGATTTGTTTGACTTCTAGTTTTTCATGTTTCTTTGAGAAGTACCTGTACTACACTTCTTGTGTTATTCTTTGAATTTTTGTTTTCTGTTACTTGTAAACACACTTTGTAATCCATAATATTGAACAAATTATGGTTAACTTGTAAGTAATTTTTGTGAAGACATCTATAAATAAAGAATAATGATAATCTGGAAATGAACCAGAAGAGGGCAATACTAACTCCATGAATTCTAGCAAGAAGGTAGGATGCTTTTAATAAATCACAATAAAACAGACCCCATAGAAAGAGTCTGAAAGTAATAGTTCACCTGAGTTCCAGTCCAGTTTACTTTTTAAGAGTGATCACTAAACTTTTGAGACCAGCATCACTCTAGGACTTATCAAGCACTTTGCCCTTGAAATGTAGGTGTCTAATTCTGATATTAGTGCTATGGTCAGTCTTAAAATGATCACTCCTAATATTTTGCCGAATTCATTCTGTGTACTTATCTGGAAATGAACTTCTCTGTTTCCCTCCAGCTGCTCTTTTTAGATTGGGCATTGCTGCCACATGGCCAAATGGGATGGGGCTATACTGTTTCTCTGCTCCCTGGTATTTCTTTTGGGTGACTTCCAGTCCATCTCCAAATAAAGAACAGGACACATTTTTGAGGTTTCTAGATTCCCTTATCTATTTCCTTAGGGTTTCTCTTGTGCTTTTACCTTGAATGTCCCAGACAGGAGAGGAGGGCTTTAAAATTATATATAGAATGAGTATGGGCAAAACTAGTGTGCAATATCATGTAATGAGAACATATCAAAATGACATCTGGAGCGACAATACAATTGCAGTATATCCCAATCTTGTTTTGCTATGTTAGGAAAAGGTGCTTGACAGCTAAATAATATCTATCTGTTCATTTTCTGAACTCCATAAGGGCCGGACTATAAGACAGCAATCCACCATGAATATGATGCAAGTATAGAACAGATTACATTCACATACACTGAGTGACTGTAAAGTCCCCTAACAACCTTACACAAATTTATATAGTATGTGGGAGGACATACAAACTACCTATAGAAAAAAAAACCTCACAGATATTTGGAAAGTGTTCAAACTCTACAAAGTTAGCAAAAAAGAATGGGGTTTGAGCCTAGTCTTCTTGATATGTGAATCAGCATCACCAACGAGTACACATTGTTCTTGCTAAGAACTAAATGTGGAACTCTCATGGGGATATGGGAGGGGAAAAACAGAATATCTTGAGGAAAACCAACATAAACAAAGGGGTATGGGATATGAATCCAAAACACTGGATCTGTAAAGCATCATAACTAATCACTATGTGACCATGTTACCCCAACCAGTATAAAAATCAAAAGTCGTAACACTGTTGAACACTTAGCAACCATGGCACCACCACTATGTGGCAAACTCAGCAAAGACATCAAGTCAACAATTTGTTCGCTAGCTTGTTAATGAGTATCAAATCTGGCAAAAGCAGCCTCTTTAAATCTACATGAATGTCAAAGTGTACAGACCTGTTGTTGTTCCAAAACTTTTAGGAGATCATATGGATCTGAAACCACTTCAAGAAGCAAATGAGACAGACTGATTCCATCAATAAGGTCTGTTCATTATCATGGGCATCATACTAACCTCAACTCAAGTGCTTAAGAGTTTCTGTCTACCCAGTATGAAATCTACTCTACTGCAGCTGTAGTGGCACTGTGCCAGTCATATGGTGAGTCTGCCAGACAAATGCATGCCAAAAGCAGTCCTGTTGTCTGGGAAGTAAGGCCAAGGTGTTTAAAGAATTTAAAAAAGGACCAGCTGAAAAGAGGGCTCTGGTTCTTAGCTATTCCCCATCAGATATGAAAGCAGGAAGCATTAGAGCATAACAGCTGCTGCACATCACTGTGGAAGGCCAGTTACAAATTTGAAAGCGACAGAAACAATGTATCTGAAAGTCCAAAGACACAAAAGTAGGAAGAGCATGTTGTCATCGTTTTCAAATAACTTTCTCCAGGGACTCCAGCTTTCTCCGTCAATCCAAAGACAGGCTTATTAGGAGGAGTGGGAATTCTTCAGGGTTTTGATGTGGGTGAGAATGAATATATGTTTTGGTGTAGCCTGCAACAGATTGGTGTTCTACATGCTGCTGGTATAGGTTTCTAATAACACAATGCTGAAAAATGCAGGTTAATGAGATGGACAGATTACTTAAATAAGAAAATGTTATAAGAATGTTTCAGTGGCGTCTCCATATTGAAGAAGAACAATATTATCTTCCCAATCTCAGTGAATTCTTTAGCTTATCAATTTTCAAGGTGCACAGAAGTGAAGGAAAGGGTAAGTGCTGGTAAGGTTTGAATTTCTGAGGTGGTCAACTGAAAAGAGAATGATGCACGTACTGATTTTTGAGTTGGTAAGGCTGTATTCCCTAATAACTCTACAAGTGAGACTCTTTAGGTCAAGTGCTTCACAGCCATGAAATCACATTTATATTAAAATTCCCTCAAAAAAATGAACACTAATTGATCTAAAATTTCTGACATAATATATTGACTGCAGGACTTTTTTGAACAAGGGTGGTGAAAAACATTCTTAATGCATTATTTAACTTCCTAATGTATCCATCGTGCTCTAAATTGCTTCTTTCTGTTAGTGCTCATTAGTGGACATCAGAGTTTTTATAGAATGTTGACCTCATGTAATTATTGTTAACATTAGGTTTCACTTGACATCAGTTTTGCATGCAAACAGACTGGGATGACTCAGAGGACTTCCCATAAACAGCTAAATTCTTTTCAAGAGGAATCATAAAGGTGGCTATGGGAAAACTTTGGGCATCTGGTGGAACTTTAAAGATATTTAAAGTTAGATCTGCAGATGTGTATAATTTTACTAAAACTCATGCATTTGTAATAACATTAGTAAGAATTCATAAATATATATTTTTGCTGTAACTGGGTTTGGTCCATCTGCATTTGTGACCCCCCACCTCTGAGGCTTTAAATTAAACTTGCTCACAGACCGCTGTCAGAGAAATACTTGCTTTCCTGCTTTTTCTCACTCTGGCCGTGTTTTGTTAAAACATAACAAACTGTAATTATCGTTTGTGTCTGATGTTAAGGCTTACCCAGAGATATGCATTAGAACATAAGAGTGGGTCAAATGAGTGGAGACCATTCACTTAATCAAGCTCATTTATGTAATAAGTAAGTATGGTTGCAAGGAGTCCTTGAATTCTAACATTGGTTAGGAATGCAGGAAACTGGGACTTTATTCAACTGGAATAATGGTCATTTGGTAAGAACCAGACCTAAATGAGATAAAAATGTTTATCACATGCTAAAAATAATCCCTCCTGTTTCCATTACAGAGTTACAGGGAGGCAGGGTCTATCGTGGCAGGATTGGGTGCTAGGCAAAAACCATTCCTGAATGTGATACTAGTGTATCGCAACACATAACTTAACAGGCATGTCTTTTGGGAAACTGGTGAAAACCGGTATGAACAGATAGAATGTCACTGTTGAGAAATGACTCAGGTCTCACCCCTTTCCATTTCACAATGCATAAGAAGATGTAAATAGTGTTCAGTCATAGTTTGGTAAGAATTCCTAAAAGGATTAGAATATGAAATGTTGTTTCTAGCAGCAATTAGGCTGGTCAACCCTCCACAGACAGACAGAACCGAAGTTCTTATCATTGCTGCTGCAGCCATTGTGTGCGGATATCTAATTAAACAAGGAATTTAGTTAAAAGCAGCAATTAGCCTTTAATTAGATGACTTGTTATAAGTGAAAGCTGCAGCTGCTGTGGCTTGAAAGAAGCCTTTTTGAAACATGTTTAAGTGATATACGTAGACAAACATTATAGCATGACCTGCAAAGGTGCAGCTACAGTAATTCTACACTCATTTGCTCAGCTTCTGCTCTGCATCGGAATGTAAACACAGTACATTCCAAGCTGAAACGTTGATTTTTGCATTCCTTTTCAAAATAAATATTTTTTTCTTCTTTACATATGAAACATTGGTATAAAATTCAGTATTTAAAAGGCAATAAGTCAGTCACAGTACTAGAACATTTTAAATCCTGTTCTGGTTCTCATTATAGTAATGCTGACTTTGGTATCTGTGTTCATGTTCATTTGTTATGTGCCTTGAAATGGTGCTTTCCATGATACCTGTCATCCCAAGATTGAAACATGGTGAAATTATAGATTTTAATGAAATATTTTTAATCAGTTTTAACCTAACCTGAAATTAAAATTTTTGCGATAGCCCAGTGGCATAGTAGTTATTGGTGATGATACACAGCTTTAGGATGTTACGGCTTAGCCATGGTTTTATCCCTGGCTTATGTAAATTCTTACTTGATTTGTTTTTATTATGTTTTTTGTTAAACATTATTTTGTATTATATATTATAAAATATGGTGTTTTCTTTGTATTTTGAATATTGTTTTGTATAAATGTTTAGTATTTACATATTATGTATATTCGTGGTTTAGTGTTTTCAGTTACATACCTTGTGTTTTGCAGGTGGAACCTTTGAAGGCGGGGCCACCATTTATATGTCAGCTCAAGTTCCGCCCTCTGCCCATATATTTCTGGCAGAGAGGTGAATATTTCAGAATGGCATTGACGATTGTTTGATGATCTTGTTTTGCAAATATTCAGATTTTCTATTTTTTGGTGCCACTGGTTCTCTGACTTTTTTTGTTATGTTGCTCTTGATTGCCTTATCAGGACATTTTTTTTGCTCACTTTTGGCATTTATTTTGTTGTAATGGAGACAATAATATCTAGCATTGGTATAAATTGATAATATTTTTTATTATTAATGCCTAATACTACAAATGTTTAAACAGTTATATCTAATTGTAAGGAGCAATAATGCTTGATTAACCAGTTTTTTTTACCTGCAGATTTTCATTGATAAGAAGTTTTATGACTTAATTGCATTCTTTTTTTCTTGTTTGTTTTAGAGAAAAGCCAAGCAAAATGACACCTTTTATTGGCTAACTAAAAAGATTACAATATGCAAGCTTTCGAGGCAACTCAGGCCCCTTCTTCAGGCTGAAACCAGAGATAAATGCTGGCAAAGAATAAAACTGGACTGGGGGTTGGTCATCAGAGCACAAAAAGAAGAGATTTGCAATGGAATGTCTCTCCATCTTGAAGAGAGCAGACCATTGCCCATATTCATCAAGTGTCTCAAAGTAGGAAAACGCTCCTAACAATTTCAGAGTGATGCACATTTGGTATTATTCATAGGAATAGGAGCAAAAGAATGTTATAAATTTTCCTAATTTAGGAAACTGCTCCAAACTTTACATTTAGGAAAAGTTGTGAGCAGTTCTGAGTTGCTAAGTGCTGCAAGAAGATGGCATTCAGGCAGAAATCTGCATGCACATCCTGGGAAAGCCTGAATGTTTTGGGAATGCTGGACAGCAATTAACTTGCAATAAAAATGGATGCGAAAGAAACTAAATAATAATCATAATAATTATGTGACCATTCTATCTATGCGGAGACATGCTCTGTTTTCTGAAGTGTTTATAATGTTGCGTGTAAAATGTAGCTTTGCAATAGCAATGATTTGGGTGATGATGTCACAGCCAACTCTTTTTAAAATTTTGCACCAAACTTTGAACATCCTTACAATGCATGAGGTAATATGCAGAGTTATACATTTCCCCACAACTCCACGTAAGATAATATTAAAACATTCTGCATTAATGCAAATCAGCACACACATATAAAGATCACTGCCTCCAATGCGGATCAGTGTTGAAATGTGAATCACAAGCGAGAGAACTGGATAAATAGAGACTCACAGACCACAGAATGTAAGGGGGGATTATGGAGAGAGTCATGGCACACCACAGTACACTGGAAAAACGTCCGTGATTTATAGTAATGGCTAGTTTCGGTCTGTTACTTTAAGATACTTCCCATAACCATAACAGTGAGTTGGTGATTCTTTTAAAAGTATGGCTGTGGATCATTAATTGTTAAATAAACATCCCCATTATTGGGAATCTCATTTGGTGTGTATTTCAGTCTTTCCATCTTGGTGCTCATTACAGTATTATTTGTGATATTGTGAAGTGACAACAATTGCGTGCTGCTTAGTGCAATATCCTACCTATTAGGCTTTTCTTCTTCTTTTATTATTACTATTATTATTATTATTATTATTACTATTACTATTTTACTATTATCTTTGTGGTGAAGGCTTAGCCTAAGTATCAGAAAACTACAAAGTATCATCATAATTTCTAAGGAAACTATAAAATGCAATCATGATTAGTACTTTGCAGCTTGAGTTGCCATAACACTGTGACATAATTCATTCTCAAACTCAAACTCTTACTCCTAGCTGAGTGGAAGAGTAGGATGCTTTGTGAATACATCTCATCTCCTACTCTTCTTCTTCTTCTTTTGCCTGCTCCCGTTAGGGGTTGCCACAGCGGATCATCTTCTTCCATATCTTTCTGTCCTCTGCATCTTGTTCTGTTACACCCATCACCTGCATGTCCTCTCTCGCCACATCCATAAAACTTCACTTACGCCTTCCTCTCTTCCTCTTCCCTGGCAGCTCTATCCTTAGCATCCTTCTCCCAATATACCCAGGATCTCTCCTCTGCACGTGTCCAAGCCAACGCAATCTTGCCTCTCTGACTTTGTCTCCCAACCGTCCAAATTGAGCTGACCCTTTAATGTACTCATTTCTAATCCTGTCCATCCTCGTCACACTCAGTGCAAATTTTAGCATCTTTAACTCTGCTACCTCCAGCTCTGTCTCCTGCTTTCTGGTCAGTGCCACCATCTCCAACCCATATAACATAGCTGGTCTCACTACCGTCCTGTAGACCTTCCCTTTCACTCTTGCTGATACCCGTCTGTCACAAATTACTCCTGACACTCTTCTCCACCCATTCCACCCTGCCAGCACTCTCTTCTTCACCTCTCTTCCACAATCCCCATTACTCTGTACTGTTGATCCCAAGTATTTAAACTTATCCACTTTCGCCAACTCTACTCCCTGCATCCTCACCATTCCACTGACCTCCCTCTCATTTATACACATGTATTCTGTCTTGTTCCTACTGACCTTCATTCCTCTCCTCTCTAGAGCATATCTCCACCTCTTCACGGTCTCCTCAACCTGCTCCCTACTGTCGCTACTGATCACAATGTCATCAGCAAATATCATAGTCCATGGGGACTCCTGTCTAATCTTGTCTGTCCACCTGTCCATCACCATTGCAAATAAGAAAGGGCTCAGAGCTGATCCCTGATGTAATCCCACCTCCAACATGAATGCATCCGTCGCTCCTACCACAGACCTCACCACTGTCATACTTCCCTCGTACATATCCTGTACAACTCTTACATACTACTCTGCCACTCCCGACTTCCTCATACAATACCACAGCTCCTCTTGAGGCACCCTGTCATATGCTTTCTCCAGGTCCACGAAGACGCAATGCAACTCCTTCTGGCCTTCTCTAAACTTCTCCATCAACATCCTCAGAGCAAACATTGCATCTGTGGTGCTCTTTCTTGGCATGAAACCATACTGCTGCTCACTAATCATCACCTCACTTCTTAACCTAGCTTCCATTACTCTTTCCCATAACTAGCTCATCAATTTTATTCCCCTGTAGTTACTGCAGTCCTGCACATCCCCCTTATTCTTAAATATCGGCACCAGTACACTTTTTCTCCACTCCTCAGGCATCCTCTCACTTTCCAAGATTCCATTAAACAATCTGATTAAAACCTCCACTGTCATCTCTCCTAAACACCTCCATGCTTTCATAGGTATGTCATCTGGACCAACAGCCTTTCCATTTTTCATCCTTTTCATAGCTGTCCTTACTTCCTACTTGCTAATCTGTTGCACTTCCTGATTCACTATCTCCAAATAATCCAGCCTCTTCTCTGTCTTGTTCTCTTCATTCATCAGCCTCTCCAAGTACTCTTTCCATCTGCTCAACACACTCTCCTCGCTTGTGAGTACGTTTCCATCTTTATCCTTTATCACCCTAACCTGCTAAACATCTTTCCCAACTCTGTCCCTCTGTCTAGCCAATCGGTACAGGTCCTTTTCTCCCTCCTTAGTTTCCAAACTCTCATACAACTCATCATACGCCTTTTCTTTAGCCTTCGCTACCTCTCTCTTCACCTTGCGCCTTATCTCCTTGTACTCATGTCTACTTTCTGCATCTCTCTGACTATCCCACTTCTTCCTTGCCATCCTCCTCCTCTGTATACTCTCCTGTATTTCCTCATTCCACCACCAGGTTTCCTTTTCCTTTTTCCTCTTTGTAGATGTCACACCAAGCATGCCTTGCTGTCATCCTTACTACATCTGCTGTAGTTTCCCAGCTGTCTGGTAACTCTTCACTGCCACCCAGTGCCTGTCTCACCTCCTCCCTAAACTCAACCTTGCAGTGTTCCTTTTTCAACTTCCACCATTTGATCCTTGGCTCTGCCCTCACTCTCTTCCTCTTCTTGATTTCCAACGTAATCCTACAGACCCCCATCCTAAGCTGCTTAACTACACTTTCCCCTGCCACCACTTTGCAGTCTTCAATCTCCTTCAGATCACCTCTTCTGCATAGGATGTAATCTACCTGTGTGCATCTTCCTCCACTCTTGTATGTAACCCTATGTTCCTTCCTCTTCTTAAAATACATATTCACCACAGCCATGTCCATCCTTTTGGCAAAATCCACTATCATCTGATCTTTTTCATTCCTCTCCTTGACACCATACCTACCCATCACCTCCTCGTCTCCTCAGTTCCCTTCACAAACATGCCCATTGAAATCTGTTCCAATCACCACTTTCTGTCCCTTGGGTGCACTGTTCTTCACTTCATCCAACTCACTCCAAAAATATTCTTTCTCACCCATTGCACACCCAACATGCGGTGCATATGCACTGTCACAGGAGGCTGGGGGACAGACCCAGCCGGGACACCTGGAAGGACCGGGAGGTGGCATTTACGTCCTCCAGGCCACGAGGGGGCAACCACCCTGGATCTGGAGAGGACCACAGGAGAGGAGCAAGGTGGCTCATGCCCTTTGGGGCCCGTAGCCTTTGTCAGGGCGTGCCCCAAGCCTCATTTAGCCCGGGAAACATTCACTTCCGCCACACCTGGGAAGATGGAAGAAGAGCCTTCCAGGGCCACCTGGAGTGCTTCCGGGTGCAAGAGCAGCACTTCCACCACACCAGGAAGTGCTGCAGGAAGAGCATCATCAAGCACCTGGAGCACGTGCGGGTGAACATAAAAGGGGCCGCCTTCCTACAGTCTGAGAGCTAGAGTCTGGAATGGGAGCAGGACGAAGCTCCCGTGGAGAAAGGAAAGGCGGTCCAAGGACATTGGGGAAGAGGTCCGTGTTAAAGGTGTTTAGTGCTGGGAAGCACTGTGTGCTGTGTGGGACTGTGTTTGGAAGAAATAAATGTGTGCTTTTTTATAAAGACATGGTGTTTATCTGGTGGTGTTCGGACCCGTATCTCACAGCACTAACAACATTCATCATCACACCTCCAATTTCCAGCTTCATAATCATTACTCTGCCTGACACTCTTTTCACCTCCAATACACTCTTGACATACTGTTCCTTCAGA
This sequence comes from Erpetoichthys calabaricus, assembly GCF_900747795.2. NCBI lineage: Eukaryota > Metazoa > Chordata > Cladistia > Polypteriformes > Polypteridae > Erpetoichthys > Erpetoichthys calabaricus. The sequence goes on from NC_041396.2 coordinate 208,615,083, forward strand.
ATAACTCCTACCCCATTTCTCCTCCCATCCACACCATTATAGAACAATTTGAATCCACCTCCAATCCACCTGGCCTTACTCCCCTTCCATTTAGTATCTTGCACGCACAATATATCAACCTTCCTTCTCTCCATCATATCTGCTAACTCTCTCCTAGGGAATCCTAGGGAATCCTAGGTAATCGGGAGCCCAGGATTCCTGGACATTTTTCATTCCTGGGAATGAAACTGGTGTAATTCCCGGGAAAACGGGAATGGCCAAGCTTGCATATATAGCGTGTAAAAGTGTAAAAATCGATCAAGAAATAACAGAGTTATAGCTGAAAATAATTAAGGTGGCGCCATTGCTGCAGCTTGCACTTCATCAGACAACAGCTTTGAACAGCGACTTGAAATTGCAATGCATCATTCTGTTACATCCGCATTATTCTGTTCCAAGAAACTTGCCATCACAAAATGATGACAAGAAACTGAATGCATCAGTAAAAGCTGAAATGGCGGTGTTTCAGAGCAACGCCAAGTGCGGGCGTTGTTTAGAACAAGTGTATCAGTATCTGATGACTGTGCCACCTACTTCAGTGGAGGCAGAGCGTGCTTTCTCAGAAGCTGGCGTCATCTGCACGCCAGCCTGGAGGGGATGAAGGGGATTTTTCATGATGGCATCCAATTTTATCACCATCCTATTTTCTACAGGTGGCGCAGTGGTAGTGCTGCTGCGAAATTGTGAATTTCCCCTTGGGATTAATAAAGTATCTATCTATCTATCTATCTATCTATCTATCTATCTATCTATCTATCTATCTATCTATCTATCTATCTATCTATCTATCTATCTATCTATCTATCTATCTATCTATCTATCTATCTATCTATCTTTGCAGTAAGGAGACTGTGGAAGATTGTGGGTTCGCTTCCTGGTTCCTCCCTGTGTGGATAGCGCTTTGAGTACTGAGAAAAGCACTATATAAATGTAATGAATTATTATTATTATTATTATTATTACAACAGTTTCCAGTGTGTCCGGAATTTGTCCTATGATGGGGGAGTATTTCCTAAAAAGTTTATTCATGCATTGTGCTTCTTTTGACCTCAAGTTGCTTCCCCAGGAGACAACAGCATAGAATATCACACTGGCTACTATGGACTGATAGAACATTTCCAGTACCTTGCTGCACACATCAAAAGACCCGAGTCTCCTTAGCAAGTACAGTCTGTTCTATACAGAGCCATTGTGTTGTCAGACTAGTCCAGTTTGTTGTTTATATGGACCTCCAGGTACTTGTAACTCTGCACCACTTCCACGTCCTACCCCTGGATCTTGACATGTTTCAGAGGATCCTTGGCATGCCTAAAGTCCACCACCATCTCTTTAGTCTTGCTGATATTGAGTTGCAAGTTGTTATCCCTGCACCACAAGACAAAGTCCTCCACAACCTTCCTGCACTCTAACTCATCTCCATTATTATTGCAGCCTATGATGGGCGAGTCAGCTGATCAAAAGAAACTACACAAAGGTTCAAGAACACAAGAGTAGTAACATATATGAGATTATATGCACAGAATATATTGAATAGATGATTACACTATTGAAAAAAGTAAATAGTCTATTTATATATTGTCACAAACTCGACTCAGAGTCATAGAAAGGTTTGGGGCAGTCACCCGTATAATTGATTTTCTGGCTGCAAACTCGTTCAAGTGAATACAGCACTGTTGTGCACAAAACCGAGTCCAAAACAGAACTGAGGGAATAGGGAAAAGGTGGAGGCTTTTAAAGGGGAAGTCAGGAAGTGAGGTCAAAGGGGTCGGGCTCATGAAGGTCTTCAGCCATTGGTTTGAGCCCGGACGTGACATCACAGGGGCCAGAGCCGGCAAGGTCTCCTTCCATAGGCTCGGTCCCGGAAGTGACGTCAAGAGGGCCAGGTGGGATCTCCCATGAATGGTCTACAGGAAAGGGAGAAAAAGAGTCCGTGCACTCTGCCACATACCAGTATGACTCGGAATTGCCCTTACTCAAGCCCTTTAGCTGCCTCCCATGCGCATGTGTGTGACAATATATATATACAGTATATATATAATACTAAAGGTTGTCTGTCTGTCACGCATAAAATTGCAGACCCCTGAGCCTTCAGCTTTGACTTTGGTCTTAACTGACAGCACAAATTGGACATGCAGGCTACCTCACCCATGTAATTAGGCTTTGGGATCTCCTCACAGAAAGCAGCAATGGGGCTGCACACCTCACAGCGAGCAGTGATGAGTCTGTACACTGCCTGGCAAGCAGCAACACAGATGGGCTCAGAGGAAAAGCATGCAGTATTGCTGACAAGAAAAGTACTACGGCAAACTCTAGTGACAGTGAACCACATTGCTCAAGCCCAGTGATCATTTTCAGTGCATGCGCCAGTCATACACTCTAGGTGCAGAAGAGAGTTAAACACAACCAAAGAAGAGATGTGGCTGTCTGTCTCACGTCAAGCAACAAGGTGAACACATGCCATGGTTGACAGAAAAAGTGCGCTTTGCTGACGTGAAAATAATCGTGGCCAGCTGTGGTGACAGTGAAGAACATTGCACAGGCTGAGTGGCCATTTTCAGTAAAAGTTATACACTCAGAGAGTAACAGATAGTCTTACAAGACCAAAGAGTTGGAGGCGTGGCAACAGTGAATGGCAGTGAAGGACACTGCAGCAACCATGGCAGGGTGCTGTGTTTCCTAAGTGGTTCATGCACTACATGTCTTCTCAGACCAGAGGTCCAAGTGTTACTAGTTTATTAATATTTTTTTACCAGACAAACTTACTATCAAACAGCAAGCACTTTGAGAATGACTAGTAAATCACTATCTACCGTTAGGAAGTCCCTGACCTTTTAAGTGTTTCTTTATCACTAGGAGAATTAATTTAACATGGGCAGTTTTTCTGTGAATATATGAATACACAGTATATACATGTTTTTAACTTTAAAGAGCAAAGGATCATCAGAAAGAAGCCTTTTAAAAGGACATTGTATTGTATATAAAACTAAATTGTACAGTTTATAAAAACTATATTTTATCAAATGTACTTTTATTGTTACATACTTAGCCACATTCATAGCAAGTGTAACACTTCGCACAGAGTAACCTTGCAGAAACATGATACACACTAGACTACATAAATTTAAATATATGTTAAATAAAGCTTTATGCTGTTTAAAGAAAGAAAAATTAATGAATTCAACAATATCTACAATACCGTAACTGTTTTCATTATGATGTAATTCATTAACATTTCATTAATCTTATTTATTATCTCCTAATGTCATCAATAAAGGCATCTAATGTTATAGTAATTTAATATTGTCCTTTACTTTAAACAATATCTAATTTTTATAAATGACCATAAAGATAAATAGAAAATATCTAGACTACCACATTTCACTAGTTTGCCTTTTTACTGCATATTTTAGGAATTTCTTTCATTAATTTTTTAATGCCACACCACTTTCTAAATTCTCATAGTTCACATAGACTTTGCCATAATAAATTTTAATATCAGACAAATTAAAAAGAAAAATATGAATCTTGGCTGATGTATCTCAATCTCTTTCTTGAAATAATTAACTTGTGAAAAATTAGGATGTCGGTTTAATGAGAGTTCAGCCCTGCCTTACATTCTTTAAGTTAAGTGTTTGAGGAAAATCAGATTGAAAATAAATTAATGTCTTTCAGCTCCAATGATGACATACTAGGCTAGTTATAAATAACTGTTTTTACTGGAAAAACAATTATCTGTCCATGTCAAAATTTAAACAAGTTGGTGACAGATATAAAGGCTTGACTACCAATCAAAGACTTTTTAATAGTACGGAATAAACCAAGGCTTTGAACTTTACCAAGGGCTGGCATTCCAACCCAGTTTTATGAAATATGAAAATACAAATCTTTCTAAACAATCATACTCAGTGCAACAGCTTGTACTGCTCCAGCAATCCACACTGTCCAGTGGTAACTTGGAATCAGAATGTGATTTGAATTACTGATAAGCCATGTAATGGTTTTGTCAGAGAGTCTTGGGAGTGTGTTTTTATAGTGTCCATGCTCTGCTATATTATTGATAAAAAAAATAACCAAAATAAAATAATTCCTTGCTTCTCTACGAGTGTTAGTAACAAATAACTTGACTATCTGCTAACCAAACTTAATTAATGGAATGATCTCCCTTCACTTGTAAAAGTTTATTGTTTTATTTCTGATTAAAGTCATAGGATATGTTAGACTTGCCAAATGCAGTTACAGCCCTTATTGCTGATTTCATCAGCCTACATGACTGAAAATCACTGAGCATGTCACATTTAGTGATTGCATGCTGGCCTTCCTGCACATTGATGCTTGCTTCTGTTTCAGTCAGCCAATAGCATGCTGCCTGACAGAGCTGGTGCTGTATGGAGGTTTAATTTGTTTGATTTTGTCAGAGTGAGTTGTGAAGTAGTTGGAGTGAGTTGCTTGTATATCACACGAGACGACTGCTGATTATGGGAGCATGCTGCTGACTGCCTCCGACCCCCTAAGATTATGTTAATAAAGGTTATGAGTGAAAACCGCTGGAAAACTCATCCTGTGTGACATGGCCTTAAACATTTATCAGTGTTGTCATGTTTAACTGCAGCTTTAAACTAAGCACTAACAGTAATCATTATTTTAGCAACCAAGAAATAGACGCTGTATCTCCCAAAAAATTTTAATTTGTTTCATGTTATGATTGGATTTCATTTTAAATTTTATTTGTCATGTTTTTTATTTTGGTTCTAGACTTTCTGGTTCTAACTAGGGTATTTTGGGGTGCTAATTCCAAATTTTCTATTAGTTTGTACTTTAACTTCATTTTGAGGGGTGGACAGTTGTTATACAGCAACATCCTGTTGACATGGGTGGTGGTACCATAAGTTGGACATCATGAGTGTGACCATATAAAGGTATGTATTTTACGTTTGGTCAAGATTGTGGATACATTCAGACTCTTTACTGCATGTTTTTTGAAATTTCGTAAGTTCTGGATAGAGATTTTCTGCTTTTTTCTAACTATGATTTAGGCTTAGCAGTTCGGTTTTGGTTACTAGACTTTTCATTTCAAATTTTCGGCTTTACTGACTAAATTTCATTTCTTGCTCCCTTATTTAAAACACACTGTAACCTTGTATCATAGACAATGAACTTGTCTCTTTGGCTAGAAGTCTACTTATACAATATTAAGGCATGGTGCCTGAGAAGAGGGGAAATGATTCTATGATTTTTTTATAGAAATATTTGAAATCTATTTGCTATTTCACATGTATAGGTTACCATAATCTAATTGTATACTGAAAATCAGCAACATAAAAAAACACGTCTTTACAGATATGGAGTTCATAACTGAGCTGACTAACAGGTTGAGTATGTGCTATAAATATGGTGGATAAGAGGAAGAAGTGGAGTCAGGGTGGCCGGAACAGGAACTGATGTGGCAGGAAGGTGGATTCTGGGTACCAGAAATTATGTCATAAGGGTTTGCCAGAAGTGACATCAACATTGGGTGGACTGGTGGTGATGTCATTGAGAGGCAGGGTCTTGACTGAATTGCAGAGGAACAAGAGGAGAGAGGAGCAGGTGAGAGCGCCAACCACTGGTCTGGCTGATGAATAACACTTATTTGAGCCTGTAAATTGTCCCCCCATGCACACGTGTGACAATATGTTATACTGTATTTAGTTATCGTGTTATATTTACATTTTTTTTCTGCACAAAGCTGTATCCAGTAGAAGTGTCAACCATTTTCACAAGATTACCTCCGATGGTAGTGCTGTGGTTTGTGTTCCTGCTTCACAGGGTTCAGGAATTTGGGTTTGCTTCCCTGCAGTGGCATGAAAATTATGGGAGGACCTGGGAGACAGCTATTTTCAGAAGGGGCTGAGTCACCCTGAGCAGCTAGTCATAAAGAGATATTGTAAAAACCGTGAGTAAGTTAGTGAGTGACACACATCTTAAGAACAGAACAGAAGACTCACTCTTCTGCTTAAATCCATTGGCTTAGGTACATGACTGTCAGCTAGTCTCCATAAGGATCCTGCACGTGGTGTTCCCTCTGACCCTAAATGAGCGGTGCAAAGTAGAAACACCAACATGAAAGTGCAGGCAGAGGATGTGGCAGAGAAAAGATCAATGGAGATGCATAGAAGGAGTCATGAAGATCACCATGGCAGCAGCACTGTTGAGCTAGCTGAGATAGCTTGTAGTAAACCTTGCATAAGGGAGCAAGAAATAGACACAATTTTTTATAATGCTTCCATCTGCCATCACCGGTAGTCATAAAGTGTCAGCCTAATGATGCTATAAAAAAAATCACAAAATGAAGATCTATTAACATATTATTTTGTCATACAGTACAACGACCAAATGACAGTATTAAAGGGTCAATCAAAATCAAATATTTAAATTTGAAAACAGAAATGCAAATGAATATCTATGAATTTCCAATTTTTGTTCAGTGGACAATCATTCAAATGAAAAGAGCTAAATCACATAAATAATGTGATTAATAATAATTATGACAACTGCTCTAAATACCATCCATCCATCCATCCATCCATCCACTTCCGCTTATGCGAGGTCGGGTCGCGGGGGCAGAAGCTTGAGCAGAGATGCCCAGACTTCCCTCTCCCCGGCCACTTCTTCTAGCTCTTCCGGGAGAATCCCAAGGCATTCCCAGGCCAGCCAGAAGACATAGTCCCTCCAGTGTGTCCTGGGTCTTCCCCAGGGCCTCCTCCTGGTTGGACATGCCCGGAACACCTCACCAGGGAGGCGTCCAGGAGGCATCCTGATCAGATGCCCGCGCTACCTCATCTGACTCCTCTTGATGCGGAGGAGCAGCGGCTCTACTCTGAGCCCCTCCCGGAATGACTGAGCTTCTCACCCTATCTTTAAGGGAGAGCCCAGACACCCTGCGGAGGAAACTCATTTCAGCCGCTTGTATTCACGATCTCATTCTTTCGGTCACTACCCATAGCTCATGACCATAGGTGAGGGTAGGAACATAGATCGACTGATAAACTGAGAGCTTTGCCTTATGGCTCAGCTCCTTTTTCACCACGAAAGACCGATGCAGACCCGCATCACTGCGGATGCCGCACTGATCCGCCTGTCGATCTCACGCTACATTCTTCCCTCACTTGTGAACAAGACCTGAGATACTTGAACTCCTTCACTTGAGGCAGGATCTCGCTCCCAACCCTAAGAGGGCACTCCATCCTTTTCCGGCTGAGGACCATGGTCTCGGATTTGGAGGTGCTGATTCCCATCCCAGTCGCTTCACACTCAGCTGCGAACCAATCCAGAGAGAGCTGAAGATCACGGCCTGATGAAGCAAACAGGACAACATCATCTGCAAAAAGCAGTGACACAATCCTGAGTCCACCAAACCGGACCCCCTCAACACCCTGGCTGGGCCTAGAAATTCTGTCCATAAAAGTTATGAACAGAATCGGTGACAAAGGGCAGCCCTGGCGGAGTCCAACTCTCACTGAAAACGGGTTTGACTTACTGCCGGTAATGCGGACCAAGCTCTGACACCGGTTGTACAGGGACAGAACAGCCCTTATCAGGGGGTCTGGTACCCCCATACTCCCGGAGCACCCCCCACAGGATTCCCCAAGGGACACGGTCGAACGCCTTTTCCAAGTCCACAAAACACATGTAGACTGGTTGGGCGAACTCCCATGCACCCTCCAGGACTCTGCTAAGGGTGTAGAGCTGGTCCACTGTTCCGCGACCAGGACGAAAACCACATTGTTCCTCCTGAATCCGAGGTTCGACTATCCGACAGACCCTCCTCTCCAGAACCCCCGAATAGACTTTTTCAGGGAGGCTGAGGAGTGTGATCCTTCTGTAGTTGGAACACACCCTCCGGTCCCCTTTCTTAAAGAGGGTGACCACCACCCCGGTCTGCCAATCCAGAGGCACTGACCCTGATGTCCATGCGATGTTGCAGAGACGTGTCAACCAACATCCAGAACCTTAAGGAACTCCGGGCGTATCTCATCCACCCCCGGGGCCCTGCCACCAAGGAGTTTTTTGACCACCTCGGTGACCTCAGTCCCAGAGATGGGGGAGCCCACCTCCGAGTCCCCAGGCTCTGCTTCCTCATTGGAATGTATGTTAGTGGGATTGAGGAGGTCTTCGAAGTACTCCCCCAACCGACCCACAACGTCCTGAGTCGAGGTCAGCAGTGCATCATCCCCACCATATACAGTGTTGACACTGCACTGCTTCCCCCTCCTGAGACGCCGGACGGTGGACCAGAATCTCCTCAAAGCCATCCAAAAGTCGTTCTGCATGGCCTCCCCAAACTCCTCCCATGCCCGAGTTTTTGCCTCAGCAACCACCGAAGCCGCATTCCGCTTGGCTTGCCGGTACATATTAGCTGCCTCCAGAGTCCCACAGGACAAAAGGGAGCGGTAGGACTCCTTCTTCAGCTTGACAGCATCCCTCACTGCTGGTGTCCACCAACGGGTTTGGAGATTGCCGCCACGACAGGCACCAACCACCTTACGGCCATAGCTCCGGTCAGCCGCCTCAACAATAGAGGCACGGAACATGGCCCATTCGGACTCAATGTCCCCCACCTCCCTCGGGACGTGGTCGAAGTTCTGCCGGAGGTGGGAGTTGAAGCTACTTCTGGCAGGGGGCTCTGTCAGACGTTCCCAGCAGACCTCACAACACGTTTGGGCCTACCAGGCCTGACCGGCATCCTCCCCCACCATCGAAGCCAACTCACCACCAGGTGGTGATCAGTTGACAGCTCCGCCCCTCTCTTCACATGTCCAAGACATGTGGCCGCAGGTCCGATGACACGACCACAAAGTCGATCATTAGAACTGTGGCCTAGGGTGTCCTGGTGCCAAGTGCACATATGAACACCCCTATGCTTGAACATGGTGTTCGTTATGGACAATCCGTGACGAGCACAGAAGTCCAATAACAAAACACCACTCGGGTTCAGATCGGGGGGGCCATTCCTCCCAATCACGCCCTTCCAGGTCTCACTGTCATTGCCCACGTGAGCATTGAAGTCTCCCAGCAGTACGAGGGTGTCCCCAGAAGGTATGCCCTCTAGCACCCCCTCCAGGGACTCCAAAAAGGGTGGGTACTCCGAACTTCTGTTCGGTGCATACGCACAAACAACAGTTAGGACCCGTCCCCCCACCCGAAGGCGGAGGGAGGCTACCCTCTCGTCCACCGGGGTAAACCCCAATGTACAGGCTCCAAGTCGGGGGGCAATAAGTATGCCCACACCCGCTCAGAGCCTTTCACCGGGGGCAACTCCAGAGTGGTAGAGAGTCCAGCCCCTCTCAAGGAGATTGGTTCCAGAGTCAAAGCTGTGCGTCGAGGTGAGCCCGACTATATCTAGCCGAAACCGCTCGACCTCGCGCACTAGTTCAGGCTCCTTCCCCTTCAGAGAGGTGACATTTCACGTCCCAAGAGCCAGCTTCTGTAGCCGAGGATCGGACTGCCAATGTCCCCGCCTTCGGCCATCACCCAACTCACACTGCACCCAACCTCCTTGGCCCCTCCCATAGGTGGTGAGCCCATGGTAAGGAGGACCCACGTTGCCTCTTCGGGCTGTGCCCGGCCGAGCCCCATGGGTGCAAGCCCGGCCACCAGGCGCTCGCCATCGAGCCCCACCTCCAGGCCTGTCTCCAGAGGGGGGCCCCGGTGACCTGCGTCCAGGCGAGGGAAAACGCCGTCCAAATTTTTTATTCATCATAGAAGGTCTTTTGAACCGCACTTTGTCTCATCCCTCACCTAGGACCACTTTGCCTTGGGTGACCCTACCAGGGGCATAAAGCCCCGGACAACAGAGCTCCTAGGATCATTGGGACATGCAAACCCCTCCACCACGAACACCAAGAAGTGCAAATTCAAGTGCCCTGTAAGTCGTGTCTTCAAAATCAATCAGTGGGTTGGTTGAAAGGGCTCTAAGGTGTAACTGAAAATTTAGCAAACGTATGCCTAGAACAATTCATGGTTGAAGAAACATGGAAACAGGGTAATGGTGGTCACAAACTCCAAACAGAAATATTTTTTTAGATAAGAAATTGCATTGAGGATATAATGTAAAATCAAAAAAATTTGATTATGACTACTAAATTGAGTTTCCTATAAACATTTGATCTCTACATTTTTATTGAGACAAGATCTGATAGGGAAATGAGGAGCAATGCCCTATCTGCCCTTAATGCACAGATGACTCCAAGTCTGGTTATGGAGTTTGCACAAAATTCACATATCCACATGCGTTGTTCTCTGGATACTATGGTTCCTCCAAAATGCAAAAGGTGTGCATATTAGGTTAATCAGTAACTCTTAATGGCTTCAGTAATCTGGTATGATTGTCTTGAGATGGATAGATATCTCTTCCAGGACTAAAAGGAGTACATAGATAGATAGATAGATAGATAGATAGATAGATAGATAGATAGATAGATAGATAGATAGATAGATAGATAGATAGATAGATAGATAGATAGATAGATAGATAGATAGATAGATAGATAGATAGATAGATAGATAGATACTTTATTAATCCCAATAGGAAATTCACATTGTACATGGTACTTGGCAAGACTTTGGCTCCCCAGTGGGCCAGTGTTGAATTTACCAAATAAAAAAACAAAACAAGTTTAAAGTAACTTTAGGCATGGCTGGTAACCCTTATCCATTTTTAAACCATGCTTTCCCATTTCAGGATTAAAGGGAGTTACAGTCTGTACCTGGATTGTGCACCAGTTCATTGTTGAGTACCATCACACGCATACCCTCATTCACTAACTTGTTCCATACAAATTGGGATGTGAAATAACTTTGGTCAATTAATTTTAAGTATCGCCGTCTGTAAATCAGACTTGGAAAGCAGATTTATTTCCTCAAAAATGTACTTTATATCACAAGAGTATTTAAATACATTGACATTTACATTTTTTTTGTTCCCCTAACATGGTGAACATTGGACATATTGTAATAACTGTAACAAATACACAATTAATAGTTACAAACTTTAAAAACCTGAACAAAAATAATCCATCCTGTAAAATAAATCTTTTATATCTGTGCTTTAATGCTGTTTTTGTTTTTCATTTCCTTGACCTCAGGATTGCTAACAATCCACTGAGAATGTTTTAAAGTAGACATGACCCACTTTTATGGAGTGCTGGGGTTGTGCACAGAGTTCACATCCGTCTATTTGGATGAGTAAACTTTCATGGATAATGTCCAAGGAAACAAAACATAAAGTGCAGTTAATCAGAGTATTACTTAAGATGTTAATATGAAACAATTTTCAACAATGCCATTTTTTATGAGCAGTTCATGCCCATTACAATTTCCCAATATCTCGTTTGTTATTGTTTCAGCATAAATACAGTTCCACAAATGTCATTTTGAAGAGTTGCAGTGTCCTTCTTGACTTCTAAATGGAGATAATAACGACAGTTTACTTCAGTCCCCCCCCCCATCCCAAAATATACAAACACAGACGATTTTACATTATAAAATTTTAAAGCAGTCACTGACATTACAGTCAATTTATACGTTGAGTAACAAGTCATTACCGGAGGAAGTATTTCATGTCGACGCAAAGAAATTCCTAGTTTCAAAAGTTCATTATCCATTAGCTAGTGCTGTAAAAATAGTTTTGTTTGGCAGACATGAGTCGGAATTACTTCAACATATTGATAAAAGTAAAGGACAAGACAGTGAAAAAAAATATGAGGACGAATTATAGGATGTTTATTTAAAAGATGTGATAATACAAAATGAATGGTTTTGTGCATCTTGAAACACGAACAAAGTATCATAAGCATATTGTAGATAGATAGATAGATAGATAGATAGATAGATAGATAGATAGATAGATAGATAGATAGATAGATAGATAGATAGATAGATAGATAGATAGATAGATAGATAGATAGATAGATAGATAGCCACTAAAGTGTAAGGTGTATGCAAACATACTTGAATGCTATTATTTATTATTTTATCATTATTTTGATATTTTTATTTCATTGTGATTGTGTTTATTTATTTGCTTATGGGCAACACTATCTTCTACATTTTTGTTTCACTGTGTTCTTTTTTGTGTGTGGTAGCCATTATGCCACATGATTTCTAGGTGCATGATGCTTAAGCTAAATGACTCTAAACATCATGATAGCCATGTTATAAAATACAATTATATACATTTATACATGTTCAGGCTTTGTTAAAAAATAAAGGAAATGTCAAGTTACAAAAAAAAAAAAAAAACTAGAACAATCTTCTAGTTAGGAAATTCTATTTATGTCTTTATTTGACTACATATTTAACAATCTCCTTTAAACTGGAAGATTGATGTCTTGACTAATAATATGAAAACGACTGACCTCTCTTTTGCAACTTTCTTTTAATCTCTGTCACTTCATTTAATGGTAGTGTTTTATCAAGAGTATAGAAAATTTTCAAAGTTCACAACAACGTAGTGGCACTGTTGCAGCAACCTTCTTAACCCAAATAACACCAAGGTTGTCCAGAATATAGACGTGCATACATGTATTAAATAAGTAAACACAAGTAAGAGATGAACAAATGTAAAAGAATATTAATACATGTGTACTGTGTATTAATATTTAATTATGAACAAGTATTAATACTTTTATCATTTAATTTCAAGTATTGTATGTGTAGCAGTAGAGGTGTGTGTCCACCTCTTGAACCCTCAGGTACCACTCCAAACACCAGGTGAAAGTACAAGACTCTTTTATTGTACAGTACTCACGTGCACAAAGCACCCTCCACTCCACACTACTCATATAATAATAAACACTATAATAATCACAATTCTCTCTCCTCCTTCTCCCAGACACTTAGCCACCCTACCTCCCAGCTCAGCTCAGTGTCTGGGCTTTCCCAGAGTCCTTTTATACACCCTGACCCGGAGGTGTTCCTGCCCAACAGTCCACAGTTCCTATCCTTCCGGGTCAGGGTAAACAGTTCTTATCTTCAACCTGGAAGCACGTCATCTCTCCTGCTCACGTGACCAGGACGTACTTCCAGGTTATAGGGCACACATGAGTCCACGGGCTTCCTGACAGCAACTCCTAGTGGTCCCCAAGGTATCCAGCAGGGCTGTGTATAAAAACTACATAGTCCATGAGGCCCTGCTGGAATTCGGGGCCTGTCCATGCTGTCGGGAGAGCTCCTCCTGGTGGCCTGGGGGTGAGGGCCGGAATAAAAAGCCGGCAATCCATCACACATGTCATCATTTTATAATTATGTTGGTAGGATGCGCTGCACTGTGACTATGGGCTGCCTCCCAGAAGGCACTATGCACCACATCATGGATATTTTGCTTTAAAACCCAGCACAAATACATCCTTTGAACAATTTCAGTCTTTGTGCTCTTAGTAGTTTATATCATCTGGTTCATGACTCAAAGCATTCCACTTCTTGACTTTGTTTAAATAAGTTTTAATATCACAGTTTCCGTGACAACTAATTAATGACTCTTAGTAATCTTCACTTACTATTTAGTAATGCTCACTTACGATTTAGTATTTCAGTATTTTGCAGTGCCTTCTCTGAATTTTAGACATTGACTCTTCTTACATCTCAATGGCACTATATTCTTGTCCAGATAACACCATTCTCTCAGCTGCTCACATTCTCCTTTGCCAGCAGGCAATTCAGAGAGACTGACTGGAACAAAAACACAGATGGACTCTGTCTATGCTGTAGTGCCAGAGATCATCTTTGGATAACAGGGGTTACTTCTGGGCAAATTCTGAAAATAAATTATGAAATGACTTTTCAGGTTGGTGCCATCTCAACTTTTTCACTGTAGCAGTTCCTGGCGTTCTTGCACCCCTGAGCTTTTATTACTTTTGGAGAGGCCTTGTCTCCTATGCTTCTCTCTCACTGCCAGAACTCTAAAAGAGATAATCCCATACCTGCTGTTGCTTTCCTGGAACTATGTGGTACCCACCATTAGTATGCAGATGTTTCAACCTTGCAAAGACTCTCCATGGCCTTAATCTCACTTCCCCTCTGTCTCTCTGTTCAGATGGTGGATCAGGCATCTTTACTACCTTTTGGGTTGCATAAACTCTAACTTCTTGGGTGAGTTTTACTTGATCCTGTCCATGCCATCCTTTATCTCATCTTCCTGAGTGTTCCTACTCCTTGCTCCTGTATGCACCACTTCTACTAGTAAAAATTTTCTCAACCTCCCTGCCCTATGCCACCACTTTCCTCCCACAATTCGTCTGTTGACTACCCATCACGTTAATTTATGTTTATTGTGGAAGAAAACAACAGGCTTAATAATTTAGAAAATACAGAATCAAGGATTTATTTATAATTCTGCATGCAGAATTAGAAACACAATGGATAGAACAGAAAATACCAAGGTAAAGTGTCTGACCTTTTCTCTGAGCACCATCCCTTTTATATGCTTTCACCATTGCACAATGTCATAGTGGCATGATTCTATCGAAGCCCATTACTCACGAAGGTTTCACCATATCTTCTAACTTCCATTTTCTACTAGTGCTTCTTTATGCTGTTCTTTATCAATATCCATCTCAAAGGTCAAAACTGTGCTTGCTATTACAGAATCAACTAATAACAGGTACAAAACATACTCGATTAACAGTTTGATTTATACTAAAATTAGAGTTAGTTCTTCAAAACTTCAACAGTATCAATATCAGAATCAGAATCAGACACAGTATGGAATGTTATCCTTCTATTCTGATAGAAAAAAATATGTTCATTATTATGTTTTCTGAAATGGTTTTTCATGAAAATTTAATTTAGGAATTAAAACAATGAATATGTAAATAAATGTAAAGGTAGCATAAAATACAGTTTCATGTAATATAGGCCAATTTTTGCAAATGTAGTACTGTAGTTGCTTTGTAATTTTGGCAGATTTCAGTTTTAGTGGAATGTTAAAGGAATGTTCCGATGCTTCTCCATAAAAGTCAGTGATGTGAAACACCACATAGTTTCAGTTACATTTCAGGAAAAAATATGAAAAATAGTTTACATTGTATACATAGGTTAACATAACAAAGGAACTCATGCTGCTTATGGCTAATATATTAATTATACAATATGCCAGATATTATAGCTTTTAGATAATATAAATAATAACATTAACAATACATTTGTAAAATGAATATGTTCAGTTAAATACATGCACATAGGAGCACAAACAGTGTTCGGTTTGTTTTGTGTTGTGATTGATAACACAAAACATTTGGGATAGAAATTAAGAAAAGCAATGGGTCAAAAAAGAAATGTATATAATGTCAGTCAGTCAGTCATTTTCCAACCTGCTATATCCAAACACAGGGTCACGGGCGTCTGCTGGAGCCAATCCCAGCCAACACAGGGCACAAGGCAGGAACAAACCCCGGACAGGGCGCCAGCTCACAGCAGGGTGCACACACACACACACACACACACACACCAAGCACACACTAGGGACAATTTAGAATCACCAATGCACCTAACCTGCATGTCTTTGGACTGTGGGAGGAAACCGGAGCATGCAGAGGAAACCCACACAGACACAGGGAGAACATGCAAACTCTACGCAGGGAGGACCCGGGAAGCAAACCCAGGTTTTCTTACTGCGAGGCAGTAGCGCTACCACTGCGTCACTGTGCCGCCCTGTATATAGTGTATCTATTCAAAATAACTTCATCAATTTAAGCTTTTTTGTACACAATGAATAATCTAAATCAACTAATTAGTCGTGCCATTTTCTACTCTAATACACATTATAATGAATAATGGCATATGGTCTTTTTTCAAATTAAAATTCAACCCGTAATGCATATGAATAAGGTGAGAACAGCGAGAATGTGCAACTACTTGGGATCATTCCTCAAAGCATATGGGACATATGCTAATTATGGGACATGATATGTGTCAGTAAACATAACTTGAACCAACACTTCCTCTAAAGCAAGTAAAGATAGCATAGATATGATTTTAGGTATTTAGATTTATATCTCTATTTTTTCAGTATCATTTACAAAGTTACATTCCTCAAGCTACCTTGCCTCTCAGTCCAGAGACATTTCAGCTTTAATACCAGACAACAGAAATGCCCTACTTAACATCATCCTCACTTCTGAGGAATTACTAAATTGAATCTTCCTAATGGAAATGCAGCATGTAAAAAATTAAGCATGGGGAATCCATATCAAGGGGCTAGGCATACCATTCACCCTTGCTTTGTCTCATTCCATTATATTCCTAGTAAGATAGCAACACAGTCAAATCAACAAAGTGGACTCAGCTCCCTGTTTACAAGATGCTGAATTATGTCAATTATCAATTATGTCAAAGGCTGATATCAATTGAATGCTAGCTGTTGTTGACCCAGTCGATAGCAGTCAACCAGCATTGAGACAATATTATCCAAAAAGATTCACTTTTAGGTTTTGGCAGAATTGCCCAAGATATAAAGTAACATATATTAGAATTCTGTCAATCATTGTATATAAAAATGAGACTTTTAACATTCACTGTGCTAGAGATAATAGCTTAAAATGCATGTGTGTCTTTTTATTTTATGCATCCATCCATCCATTTTCTAACCCACTGAATCCAAACACAGGGTCACGGGGGTCTGCTGGACCCAATCCCAGCCAACACAGGGCACAAGGCAGGAACCAATCCCAGGCAGGATGCCAACCCACCGCAGGACACACACAAACACACCAAGCACACACTAGGGCCAATTTAGAATCGCCAATCCACATAACCAGCATGTCTTTGGACTGTGGGAGGAAACCGGAGCACCCGGAGGAAACCCACACAGACATGGGGAGAACATGCAAACTCCACGCAGGGAGGACCCGGGAAGCGAACCCAGGTCCCCAGGTCTGCCAACTGCGAGGCAGCAGCGTATTTTTTCAGTCATTTATTTTTTGCTGGTTTGATTTTCTGAAGATCCCCAGTTGCCTTCTGGAGCTATGAATGACAAAAGCAGCATGACATCATTGTGATGACAGGGATTGTACACATGCATATTGACATCCATTGGTTATGTTCCCTGTAAGAATATGTCACAGACACATGCAAAAATCATCAGTTCTACTTTATATTATAAATGTGTACATTATACATAATAATATTATACATATTATGCATATAAGGGTATTGCACTTATCAATAGGAAGTTCACATATGAAATATGAGCATTTATGCCCATTACTGGCATCCAGTACATATTCCCAGGCCCAGACCACAAGCTCCAATCCCCAAAATATGAGTCATGGAAAGATAAAGTGTCAGCCCAAAATAGACAATAGGTTAGAGCAGCTAGAGCCAATCAGCAGGAAATGTCAGTGGTGTTCTCTGTAACAGGGGATTCTGGCTATGAGGAATTTAAGTAGAGTTAGAGCAGAGTCCTTGCAACCCAGCCACAGGGGATGCACAAACCAGTGTGTTTCTTTGTGCTGGTCCCAAGCCCAGATGAACGGGGAGGGTTACATCAGGAAGGGCATCCGTTGTAAAATTTTGCCAAATCAATATGCGGACAACAATACAAATTTCCATAACGGATCGGTCGAGCCCTGGGTTAACAACAACCGCCACCAGTACTGTTAGCCAACAGGGTGGTGGCGGAAATTGGGCTACTGCTGGCCAAAGAAGAAGAAGAAAAAGAAGGAGAAGAAGGGGGGGGGGAGACATGTTCAGAGGCAGGGGGAGAGGAGGAAGGTAAAGAGAGTAGAACTGAGGGTAGGAACTTTGAATGTTGGCAGTATGACTGGTAAGGTGATATGATTAATCCAATTAAATCAGCCATTACTTCATTAATTCTTGATTATTATAGGTTGCTAAGTAAATGCAGCTGCCCTATGATCCTGCCCTGAATAAGCGGGTTAGGAATATTATGGTATTTAAATGGACTTAGTAACTTGGCTCAATAAAAAAAAAATTCTCTATAGGTTGGTACACTGGTTTATTCCTCATAACTTTTAAAAATAAAGGATTAGCAAAGTTATATTGAAGAAGCTTCAATTGGTTAAGTAAAAATTTGAAATCTGATAATTTGATATATAAGTTATACAGGAGATATGGCTCTTCTTCACATTGTAAGGTGACACAATATTCAACATGCAAGAAGACTGATATTATACTTGTTCTTTTCAGATTATTACTTTTAAAGAAGCATGTAATTTACCATATGGAGTGTTTTAACAGTAACGCCCATTTGATTGATATCTTATTTTTAAAAAGTAATGTTGTGCTCCAAAAAGATCAGCTGGTGGATGAGGCGAACTTCAAAACTAAACACTGTTATTGCCTGGAAATTACATATTTTGGCTAATAAGACATAAATAAATCAAATGGACACTGTACAATCAATGTTAAGTCATGCAACTTTGTTTAAATTTTGTTAGAAATATTAATTTTCTTTTCATCCTATAGCTGAGTGTTGATAATAAAAGAGCAAAACAAAGCATGTTCGGCATCATTTTTTAAACTTGCTGGCATTATGGAATAATTACACAGACTTTTGGTGCAGTGAAATAGAATCTGTGCTTTATTTCTTGGTTGTTTGTTGAATTATTTTGAGTTTAACCTGATGTCCATCTCTTTTATTGAATTATACTGAGTTTATCCTGATGTCTAATTCTTTAATACTTCTGGTTTTATAAGACTATATATATATATATATATATAACAAGATATATAACAGGATATATAACAAGAATACAGACTATACTTTATAGTATGCTGTATGTATACTGCATGGTATACTGCGGTGGTTCTCAAACTGTGGGGAAGAAAAAAAAAAGGGGGCCGCGAAGATGTGAAAAAAAGAAAACAAGAATTGAAAATATGAAAAATACATCTATTGAAACCAAAACAAATTAACTTAAACTACATTCTGATACTAGAAAAATAAATACAGAGTTAGATAAATGTCGATAAAAGTTAAGTAGTGTGGAATAAGCCCCAGACACAGGTAGGCAGACATGTTCTTTTGCACCACCACACGTTTATTTACACTATTCCTATTATTTACAATGTCCAAAAGTGCTCCACAAACCCCAATTTTCCCCAAAGTCCAGGCCAACCACACTGCCTTCTCTTCGGACCGCCTCTCTCTCTCTCTCTCTCTCTGAACTCGTCCTGCTTCCACCCGACTCCAGCCTCGAATGAAGGGAGACGGCCCCTTTTATCCATACCAGGTGTGCACCGGCAATCTTCCACCAACACGCCCCAGTGTGGCGGAAGTGCCGGCTGTCTCCCCGGAAGGACTCCGGGTGTTCCCTCTCTTCTTCCCCCCCAGCACTTCCTGGTGTGGCGGAAGTGCTGGGGTCCAGGGTCCTCTAGGCATGGGGATGCCCCCTGGCGGTGACCACGGGCCCCTACAGGGTTGAGCTTCCAAGCCCTGTACCCATGGCCCCCAATACAACCAGGGCGGTCGCCCCCTCGAGGTCTGGAGGAGGCATGAGCCCTCCTCCTGTCTCCCCGGGTGTCCCGGCAGGGTAGGAACCCTAGTCGGGTGCCACAGTAGGTATAATAAAATATGCATCTATGATATATCATTAATTAAAAAAAGAACAAATTGGTATTAGTGGGCTCCTTTCAAAAAAACCTTAGGGGGGCACGATTAAAACTGTTATGAAAACTCAGGCCGCAAGTACTTAAAGGTTAAGAAACGCTGATATACTGTATGCTAATCAATAAGCACAAATAAACTCTAAAAGCATCTAAGGTAGTATTATTTATGTTTATTTTAGCAATGAGTGAAACAATTCATGCAGAATTAAACTCGCAAAAAAATTGTAACACAAATTGCATTTTTCTTTCAGTGAAATTTCATGCCTTTGACACAGGAAGAGAGATGTTTAGTCCTGTCTGGAAGTATTTACATGCTTTAATTCTGCATGTGTTCTGATAGTGTTTAAAAATAGGGTCTAGTGAAAAAAAAATCACCAGTCTTATTTCCTGTTACATGCAGAAATTCTGTTGAGCTACAATCCAAAAGACAAAACTTGAAACTGCAATGTACTTGGAGAGTGTATTTCTCAACCGATTCTTCGGGACTCAAGAAACAGGAATGAGCAGTTGCAGTGGTGGAGGTTGGATGGTAGTTTCCTATGTAGTTAGATTTTCCCTTGGAGAAAAAATAGTAATGTGCATGATGGTGTGTTTTAGTATGGAAAGTATGCAGCATGTCACGTTTTCAAAAACCATATTGTGCTTCTCCATGGTAATGTGAATGAGAGGTGTACCTTTGTTTGCCAATATAGTTCAGAATAGTTCAAATGCAGCTACCAGGAAGGAATTTCAGCACTAGTATGATGCGCTGTACATAAACAAAACTCCACAGTTGAGCTGTCTTTGTATTATAAATTGTAGTGAAGTTAAAGCAAACAGTTCACACAAAAAAGGGAGAAGGCTTGATAATACATGCAAAAAAATGGAAAAAGAGAAACATCTTGTCTATGACAAGAGCTGGGCTACATTCTTAAGGTTTCTCTCTATTATCACATACACCAAGACCTACATTTGATCCATGTACTGTCACACATGTTTGCTTGGGAGAAGGTTGGAAGGCTCAAATAATGTGGTTGCTCAGCCGGCGCTGTCACTTAACCATCTCTACTTTTGTTCCCCTAACTGCACCTTAAGATTTTGAATTTCAGTAGCCATATTGTGAAATAGGTTCCTGCTCTTCCGACATTTTTGAGCAATAATCCTGATGACTACACCAATGTGAATAAATGAGAGTAGGAGACTCAAAAAGGTTTGGGGGAATGGCCACCCTGTATACTGAAAAGTAGCAAAGAAAACAAAGTTTTACAAATGAGCTCAAAACAGAACTAAATAGAGGTAGACAGAAGCTTTTATATGACAGGGAAATAAGGGGATGGTCCAGGGTGGCCGGAAAAGAAAATGATGTCTGTGGTAGGTGGCTTCTGGAGGAAGTCATCATCAGGAATGGCCAGAAGAGATGTCATCAGAGGGTGGGTTTATGGTGACATCACTACTTGGTTGGTTCTTTGTATGGTCTGCAGGGGAATAAAAGGAGAAATGGTTAAGTGACAGCGCCAACCCTTGGCCCGGCTGAGCAACCACATTATTTGAGCCTGCCAACCTTCTCCCAAGCGTACATGTTTG
Organism: Erpetoichthys calabaricus; assembly: GCF_900747795.2. Lineage (NCBI taxonomy): Eukaryota > Metazoa > Chordata > Cladistia > Polypteriformes > Polypteridae > Erpetoichthys > Erpetoichthys calabaricus. The sequence goes on from NC_041396.2 coordinate 208,636,290, forward strand.
ACAGTACATAATGCACGTAACGATTGGGAAACTATATGCCATTATTACCTAACTGTATAACAGTTCATGTGTCATTCAAGCTGTCTAACTTGAATCAAAAGGTTATTTTATTGTCATGTAGAGCTAAGATTACGAACATTCCATTACCTTTAACTTATAGGGAGTAAAATTGGATCTTCCATTATCTATGTTAAGCTTCATTAAATTCAAGTTCAAAGCAAAACAAACTAAGGTAAATTTAGCTTTTTTGTTGGATTTAACTCTTACAAGAGGCATGAGTAGAATTGATTTTACAGGTGTGAATCAGATTACACACAGCTGCAGAAAAGAACACAGGTAAACACTGAAGTGTGAACAAGGCTTTAAGGAGTGGTAATTTTTGCATGTTTTGCTCTTCACTAGTATATTTTTTAACGTATCTGATTTTAAGGATTGTATTACAGGTACACAATATTTAGTAAGACATACATTTTATTCAGGTCAGTTTAGGTAATCCTTTCTTTATCAATCTTTACAGCAGAGAAAGAAAAAAGATTTAATAAAAAATAAACACTTAAAGACACTGCAATTTTCAAATGGTTACCAGTTTTTCGGCATGGTTAATTAACTGAGAAAAACGTGAAGTTAGGTGACTACTTTGATGTAGTATACTTATATTTCAGACTACTCATAGGAAAAAATTACTAAAATATTACTTTACACTATAAAATTTGGAAATATAAATAAAGGAATATCGTGCACAGACATAATATTTGGTTCAATAATATATATAGTATTTAACACATCCTTTTTATACTTTGATGTGACTTTAGCATTATCACAGCGCAATGTTCATTTCTCTTGTGGCTTGCTTATCTTTATTTGATAGTGTTCCTGCCATTAACTAAATAGAATGCAATGACTTAGGATACCTATATTGTATCTTAAATAGACTAATCATGAATAGCTACAGAATCTGAGAATAACAGCCATGCTACCTTGTACTTCTGACTAGTATCACGCAGAGCAGCCAGTGAAACATACACACTCTACTTCCCCTCAGAAGAACAAAAGCCACCAATTCACTGAGCATAATGATGTGAACAAAACATAGTCCTCCCCTAGACCAGCACTGCAGCTCTACTTAATCAAGTGCACAGATGGAAAAAGTTACCATTTTAAGGGTAAAGAGAACTAAAAAAAAAAGAAAGATTCTAACAATAACATTATTTGGGATTCATATTTGAGCTTATTTACTCAGAAATCCAGTAACGGGCAGTGAGTGATTAATAATACCAGAACTATTTTTAGAATTTATTTACTTTGACCCCACCCCCCACCATTCTGATCTTGTGGCATACATTGGGGTCTTAAAGATTAACAATGTGTCTCTGACCCACTGAGACCCCTTGTATTTGCACCTTGGGCTTAACCATGTATGTCCTCATATTTGTGTTTATTTGTTTATAGATATATACAACTTCAAGCACTCATCTCCATGGAGAGGGTTACTTAGAAGAAACAGTACAAGCTTCAGAGAACCAGATGGTCAGATCCATAAGGCTGATAGGAGAAATCCCTACACAGGAACAGAGAGTAAAGAAAGACAGTGGATAGAGTGAGAGAGAGAATGAAAGGATTGGAGCTGAAGGAGAATACTGTTATTGGGACCCTTACCAAAAGATACTATTAGGAACAATAAAAATGTCTAGAAGAGTTCAGCTTTTTTTATTTTCTGTGCCAGTATTTGCAACTTATATACCATGTTAACTGTAAATTTAAAGCTGCATTTCCTGGAATTAGTCAACAGTATTGTTTGGACATTGATATAATTGGAGTGCAAGCTATTTGAATTATCTTATGATACAAACATAGAAAGCAGTGTGATCTTCAATCAGGTAATGAGAAACAGAGATGATAGAAACATTTCTTACCAGTATGCTTTAAAACAACTTTTAATGTGTGAGTTGCTAGCTTTATGTTTTCAGCATCTGTGACCTATTCAAGCAATCTGTAAACACTGCAATGTGCAATGTGATACTGACAAAGATTGTTTGCTTTTCTGGAGATTCTGTAGATCAGGGCACTCCATTATCAGCTGGGTTCTTATTACTTAAATGTAAAATTCTGCTGTTGGTCTTTTAGGTAATAGTATTGTGTAACCATGTGTAAAATAATTATAACCAGTCAAGCCTACAAAAATGAGTAGTTGAGAAAATGGTTTTCAGGAACAAGCAATGAGCCTTTACTGAATGATTGAGAAGGAGGATTTAGAAAAGCATCTAAAGTAGAAATAAGGAGGATACCTGGTTAAGATGTTTTGTTTTTCTTACTAATGGCAGAAAAAAAGTGAGCCAGAGAAGAGCGGGTAGAGAAATAGATGAAGAGCTCTTTTCACATCCTGTTTCTGACAGTAACAGACCTTGGCCAGGGTTAGGGGTGCTGTCACTGGCAAAGATAAATGTGATTATGTCTAACACCCTAACCTCCTCACCCCCACAAGCCACCCATTAGAAAGGTGTTGGACCATATAATCACTGTGGGATTCCTGACTGTGTTATCTTTAATTGAGTGGCTACCACGTATTTTTAACAAATTTAGATTACAAGATTAGTTGAGTATACTCATACAATTTATATTACATTGAATAGATTAATAGAGTTAACGCATGTCAAACGAACTGTAAGAAAAAATGAAAAAAAATTTAAGGCAGCTTCAATGGTTTTCCTGGACTAAATATATCAATATTTATGGCATGTCTTCTTTCTTTCTTTCTTTCTTTCTTTCTTTCTTTCTTTCTTTCTTTCTTTCTTTCTTTGTACTGCATTTCCCATATAAATCAAAACAATGTGTGCCATGAAGCCCATAGCTTAACACCATGACCCTTAGTTATCATAAGCAGTAACAAAAATAAAACAAAGAAAACAAGTAAATTGATAGCACCTCACTCACTGTTCTTATCTTCTGGCTTGCTTACCATCATTTTGCAACTCTCATTATTTATCTCATTATTTACATAATTAATTATTATGAGATCAGTGGAACGAATTTTTAATTCTGTTAGATAAAATACAAGGAAAGAACCCTAGCTAAATTTATTCTGTCATCTTGATAAGGTAAGAATAACTGATTGCTTAAGGTCTTCTGACCCAGCAATCTTTGGATTTTTTTTCTATTAGAGGAGGCCTCTTTTCGCAATAAGACATACATAAGAGGGTCAATATACCACCTGAAAGACATAGCAAAGTGATGTAAGCTTTATTGCAAATAGATGTATTTAACTTAAATTCCAGGACCATGTAACATTCATCCTAGAGTGCTTAAGTAGGCTTGTGAGTACATATACAGTATAAAACATTGATGCATATTTTTGGAACATTTCTGTACATTGGCGAAATTCCTAAAGATTGGAGGCTATCAGAAATTTTTCTTCTGTGTAAAAAGGGTGGTCAGGCTGATCCAAATAACTATAGGCCAGTAAGCTTAATGTGCATCAGAGATAAATTAATAGAAGCAATAAGGAAGTAAAAGATCGAGTAGCAAATGTCAAGAAAGGTTGTATTAGCAAATAGCATGGATTCGGTTGAGGAGGATCATGTTTGACTACTATACTGGAATTCTATAAGGAATCACCAAAAACATAAGATAAGACATATAAATATGATATTATTTATCTGGATTTTTACAAAGTATTTGATATTGCACTACATGTATTTTTAGTAATTTTTTGTGTGCATAGGTGTGCTTCCAGGTGGACTAGTGTTCCATTCAGAGTTGATTTTTCATTATAGACTTAGACTTGTTTTTGTTGTTATATTATAATGAAAAATAAAATGGTTCAAAAAATGAATGAAAGGACAATGTATCCATTTAACAAAACTGCCTAATGTTCTGTCAGTGATAATGAATATATGAACAAAGTTCAGGGAATGTGGTATTATTGTTTGATCCTTAATGATTTTACACTCCTGCTCATCAAGGTCAATGTACAGTAATGAAGCATTTTTAATTCAATTGCAGGAAATAATGTTCTTAAATGCTTCTGTTAAATAATCATAATAGGAAATCAATCACATGCCATACAAAAGTTAAATCATATATAGGTATCATGTATTTATATTTTGTTTTTGAGTATTCTTAAATACTTTTTAGCAGTAACAACCATTCTGGGGGATGCACAGTAATCTCCTTGTTTTTAAATATAGTAATTTTGTTGTTTCTAAATATGAAGACAGTAAAAGTATTTATCTTTATATTACTACTGCACCAAATTAACATAATTTTGGACCAAAATCATGCCTTTCAGACAGCCTTGGATGTCACTATCCCACATAATCCACAAACAGATGTGTTTGGTGTACTTCCAGATGGGCTTAAAGTGGAGAAGGACAAACAATCTGTGATTGCCTTTACTACACTATTGGCACGTAGACTTATCTTGCTCAATCCTAACTCACCTATTCTAAGTCAGTGGGTAACTGAGGTTATATACTATTTGAAATTGGAAAAAATCAAATTTGCACTTACAGGTTCATTTTCATAATCTGGCAAGATCTAATCAATAAAATTTTAGAATAAGCATTTAAATTGAGGAAGCAGGTTCTCCCTCTTTTACTCTATTTATCTTTATTCATTTATCAATTTATCCATTTACTTATTTTTATTAGCTTAAAGTTTTACTCTGCTGGCCTAGCTCTCTTTCTCAGAGGTGGCGGTTGATTTGTTTCAAACATATTTTTGTAAAACTTGCGTTATTTGTATGGAATGTTATTTGATTTTAATAAAATCAATAAAATAAAAATAAATAAATATGCAGAAATATAAAATGTAAGCTTTGTGGAGGATATAAAAAAATTAGAATTAAGTATACATGTGTATACCTTTTGGCCATTATCAGAAAGTCCTGCTCTCTTAAATAGGCAAATTGGTGTTCTCACAGACGGGTTTTGTTCTTCCATCTGTTAGAATAATGAACTTCACAGCCTCTGGAAGATATTGTGTAGTTTCTTACAGGATTACTAACCTGTTTCTTCACTATGTGTCCATGAAAGGGTACTTCTGGGGCAACCGTCATGCTGCCAAAATTTACTGCCCTTTGGTTTGGTTCTCTCTCTCTGTCTCTCTTAACACTAGAATTACCAGAGCGTATGAAAAAACTCATAGATCCGTCCCACCTATAACATTCGATCTGGCTTTTATGTAAGTAACATATAAATGTTAATGTTTTGGGCACATGCACCGTCCTTACATTCACCGTCCTTTGTATGTAAGAGCCAGATCGAATGTTATTTACCTATTTACTTTTATTTATTTACTTATTTCCTAGAGCGTAAAGTCACAAGTAGAGTGCAGAGCTTCCCGTGTACATATACAATTAACAACGATGGCAAAAGTGCATTCTTGCTTTGATGTAGAACCGTCATCATGATCTGAGTTGACCTTTGTTATAGCCCGTCTATGTGAAAACAGCAGTGTATGTGGGGTTTGGTTGGGATCGTGAACACGGCTGAGAGAATAAAACTGAATAAAAAAAAAAAAAACAAAGCTAATCTTTACAAGTATCATAAATTTACACTGGCTGTTACAGACTGGAATCAAATGTATGTTTTTATTCTAAAATAGTAAGAATACAAGCAGCTCACTTCTCAAAACGAACTCGTCTGGGATCGAACCCGTGAAGTTTTGATTACCAGTCAACAGTTGATACCATTGCGCCACCAAAGCAGTCGTAGCAAATGTGTATCAATGTCGCACCCTAACGTGGGTTCTTTTTCTGCAGCTATATTTTTGAATAAAAGCATATTTGTTCTCTTATATTTAGATAGATAGATACTTTATTAATCCCAATGGGAAATTCACAATTTGTTACCTTTTGTGAAATTGTTTCTTTGATATTTGGAATTCAGGCTTCACACATTATACACTTCATGTCTACATTTTGTCAATTGTTACTGAAACATGAAAAACATTTCTGTTTTAACAATGTGTTTACATAGATTGTTGTAGACACGGAACACACATGAAATGCAAGTGTTCCAAATAATGATATAGTATTTATAAAATGTGTCATTTTGCTTGAATTCTCACTCTATACAACTCTAAGCAACTGACACGCAGGTAAACAGACAAGCTGAGAAAACTGTGCGGGGTGGGGGGATGTGATAGCAGGCTGCTTGCTGTTTGCTGCTTATCCACACATTTACAGGACAAAAGACGCTGACGGAGAAGTGCAAAGCGATTTAAGTTGGGACGGATCTACGAGTTTTTTCGTAGGCTCTGGTAATTCTAGTGTTAAGAAGTTCGATGTGCTGTGCAGTTTGAACGCTTTCATGAAGCTAACAATCCATTCATTACCAATCATGTAGCTACCTCCAATAGACAAAGTGCATTTATACTTTTATAATGCAGGAAGGATATTAGTAATGCATTAGCCAGGGCTGGCCATATTTTACTTCTTTATAGACATTTTTAGTATAGTCTTATGGTGTATTATAAATTAATTTCAATCCATTGTTGCATTATTCTTCTGTTGTACACTGTACTGCTGAGATAGGCTTCAGACCCTGAACCTGTTTAACAGGGTTTGGTAATGGATGGATGGATAAAAATAGTTAAAAATAAAGATTTATGTACTTGCTGCATACCTGAAGAAAGCAGTAACTTTCACAGTACTAGCATTGAAAAAGTCAGTGAAAAGTGAACAAATGAATAAAAGGTTAAGAATGAGTATAACATATTGACTTGTTTTTATTTGGCTCTTTCTCTGAGACATCAACAAAATAATTTACGTTGTTAAAGTGGTACTGTTTCCACAGTAACAATTTCCAAAAGACAGTAGGTTTATAGAACAGCTTATTGTGAATAACATACTGACATTTATATAGTTCGCTGTAACTCATTATAGTCCTGCTCATATTCTGTAATGACAAAAAGCATGACAATGTCTGCTATAAACATTACCAGTTTCCCACATCTTTGTTTATAGAATGGTCTGTGATTTCCAAACTCCTAAGAATGGTTTCTGAATGCTCATAAATATTAGTTTATTTAATCAATTTTGAGCAGAATAAACTTCAGAAGTGTCTGCAGGTATGCAGGCTGAAACAGAATTGCTTACTATAAAAATGTCCTTCAAAATCTGAGTTAAACAGTTGCTCAGAAATTTCATTCCAAGAATAATCTTCATCTGTATGCTCATTTTCAAGACCAATCAGTATGTCGCATTCTTCAATAAATACCGAATGAAACAGAGAGAAGGAAGGAGAGTGCTGAGCAAATTTTCATTTCCATTTGCATTCTTAAGTGAGAAGTTCTAAAACCCTCTGAACAGTAAAGGTCATCATCTGACCTCTTTCCTTCTGCCAAAGAAAAGACGTCAACTATATTTAAATTGCCATGAATTTAAAGAGAGATAAAAATGGAGAAAGAGCAGAACCTAGTAGAAAACATAAAATGTACAGAGAATGCAAGTAGCGCTATTAAGAGATGACTGCTATTTTTAATGATTACATTTTTATTGAGATAAAATGCTGAAGAATTTACAATCAAGTCAAATTAATTTAAACAATCAGTAAACACCAAAAATGAAACAGCAACCTACACAACCTTGTGATACCCTGTGTAGTAGGAATGGCACCATCCTACACTCTGGGCACTTGTAGATCACAGATCCAATGTACCGATGGTGATAGCAAAGAGAGACACACACAAGGATTTATAAAAGTGAAAGACAGTTGCTCTTTATATACAGGTGCTCCAAGCAAAAAAAAGTGCAATAATGAAACCCCCAAACCAAAAATGTTAGTATGGTGACAGAAATTAAAACAGTCACAAAAAAAAGAAAGAAAAACAACAATAAAATTGACAAACAATAAAAATTTACAAAAATGCAGTACTCCTCATATTTTCCTGCTACAAGCAAAAATCAGATAAGCAGAAAAAGAACACCTGTACAAATCACAATATTTACAAAAACTAAAATGTCTTTTCTGTTCTTCCATCTAAAAAGACATTGATCAAGGAATAAGAAGAGAGCTCTTTCATCAGGAAAAACCTATTTATACAAAAGATTTTTACAAAAGTCAATTCATCCTTTCTTCTTCCTTTCAAAAGAAAAATAATCAAGGAAAAAGAAAAACTATTTATAAAAACACACACAAAAAAAATCACACTGTTAAAGCCCCTCTTCAGTGTTCATGGACTCTAACTCCTGCTTTACCTTCTTACACAATATGCTGATCAGAAGGTTAGCCAGACACAAAGCCCGGTCGAGAAGTGACCCCAGGTGTTTGTCTCGTGGTTTTTTACAATGTAAAAATTGTGATACCCAAACCCTGCTGTCATACCCTCTTTCTTTCTATTAGGGAACATGAAATGACACTGCCCACTCCGCATTTCTCTTGCTTCCGGAACTTCTCCATTTACTACAAGACAACTGAACTGCCTTGCTTTTTCTCTCACTTAGGGTTGCACTCTCTCTCTCCCGTAAGTGGTTGTAATACTTTGTAAACTTTTTACCTGAGACTTTTCTCAAATTGTTATGGTTTCCTTCAACTTGATACTTTATGTTTGGTATTGAGAGGATGGCAATGGGCCATTGGCAATGGCGGTACGTGGACTCAGCCATTCCACATAGCACGCTCATTTCCAACCTTCTGTGGAGCACAAAGGGGTCTCTGCCATAGCTTGGTGGTACATTTCAGCCAATGGTGTAGGATATCTGGTCAATATTAATGGACTGATAACTGCTAAGAAATATAAGCAAACATTGATTCATGCTGTGCCTTTGGGAAACTGCTTAATGGTAATAAACCAAAACATACTGCAAACACACTTAAGACCTATGGGGAGTGGAAGTACGCAGATAAAACAATAACACGTATGAGCACCAACCGCAACATAACTGAAACTGTATTGGATCACTTAGAGTGGGAAAAGAACAAAAAAAAACAGTGAAAGACAGAAGAAGACTTATGAAGAATTTACCCCTGGGCTATTTGAAAACAATGTACAGCAGTGTGCCAAAGCTGATTGCTTCTGTATTTTGTTTGTAGGGAGGCCACACAAAATCCTGACTTATTTTAAATATACAAGATATTTTAGTTATTTTTTATTGTGTCAATGTTAATTGTGTTTCTAATATTATATAGTATTTTCATGAGCAAACAGTTACTGGCTAGTTAAATAGCTTTAAAAATATATTTCTTAGGTGGAGTACATTTTTACACAGTACTATAGACACTATTGCTTATTTATTATTTCAATGTTTTATTATCAAAGACAATACAAAAAACTAAAAAGTTATAGGAATTACTATAATATTTGCTATTTTATGTTTATTCTTTGGTTGTTGGTATATGCTCTATTTTAATTTAATTAAAAATTAAGGTCCATGAAAAATAGCAAATTCCTGAATAACATTACCCATAAAAACACAAGCATACAGATTTGAATAGCAAATAAAAATTAGGCTGCCAAGTCAAAATATCTAGCCTTGAAAAGTGAATTCCAAGTTTATTTCAGCAACACATGTAATGCATCATAAATCAATTTATCTATTTTTTTTATGCATCACATACCGCCACCATGACCTGTAAAATATGTAAGCCCACAGTTTTCTCAGTGAAGTATATGACACTAATATTGCTATTCAGAGCTTAGCAAAAATTGCAATTTTAGTAAGCATTCAACAGCAGTATTGGATAACAGCACTACTGCATTTTAATAAAATTCCAGTCTCTGAAGTACTTATTACAAAATTAAGAATACAGTACTCAATTGTTTAGCTTTTTATTTAGTTTTGACTAAAGACCATCTAATTATAAATTTTGTTCAAGCAAAAATAAAGCTTTTGCTTATGTTACTTAAAAATTCTAAATATATGACACAAATTAATAAAGTAAAAATCAGGGAACACAAAAAATGTACAGCATTTTCAAAACTGCTAAATCCATTTCAGAATCACAGGGGATTTTAGTCCATTCCATCAAGAATGTCTCTTAAAATAATCACCTAATGCATTCACAGTGTTCCTATTTTTACTTTTCCTATATATACTCTATGTGCACCAAAAGTGCTCTGATGGTGTCAAAATTGTTTTCAAGGGATTTGTACATTTTAGGTATACTTTAATACTGTATGATTTGTCCATTTAGTAAAGATCCACAGTCTTTACTAATCTCTGTTTTTCTCTGCTGTCATTTCTGGTTCTACCACCACCTGATCAAGGCACCATGCAGCCACCTCTGATGATGGAATGAATGGCAGGTATCTCAAGACCAACTTCATTAGGTCCTATCATGTGAAGCCTGATAGCAAAGAACATTGATGTTAGGTAGAATGGGTGATGTTTTGGCCTTTAAACCCCTGCAGATTTTGTTTTTTCTCCAGCCTAACTCTTTTGTTTGTTTTGTTTTTTCTGTCCTCTTGGCTATCTAACTTTACCTTTTCTTTTGTTACTTATTTTTTAATATTATTGTCTATTCTTAATGTTGTTTCATGTCTTGTAAAGCACTTTGAACCATATTGTTTATATGAAAATGTGCTATATAAATAAATGTTATTTTCAGAGTGATGCATTCATGTGTGTGTCAAGATGTGAAACTGTGAACAAAATGTAAGAAGCCTATTTAAATCACTACAGTGATTTTGCATTTTTTATACACATCAATAAAATATAACTTTACTTCACTACACACAATATAATATTGGCATGTAATATTTTACTGTTAAAAATCACAGTTTTATTAAGGAGAAATTATGTTTTTGTTTTGAGACATAATATATATCTTCTCTTTTTGACTTCTTCTTGCTTACTGTAATCATATCCATGTTTTTTATTTAACTTTACTCCAGATTAACTCTTTCCACAAATAAGCACAAGTGTTAGAGAACAGAATTCAATATAGAACACAACATTTATAGTACTATAGTTAGTCATAAGAATTACAGAAAAATTAGAGCTCAGACTAAATCAAAAAGTGTTTGATTAGTCTGGTACAGCTGCAGATATCCAGAGGAACATAGAGAAGTAGAAATGGTATACATATGTTATCATGGTGCTGGGGTGTGGTGACATGTTTGCATATTGGTCAGACGTACAACTTTTCAACTTCATTGAACTGTGTACATGTGACAACAGTACACTATGACTGCTACTACTATTACCACCACCGTCCTGGGTGCACCCAGTCTCCAGATATGCATCAGTACCTTATGTTGGAACAGCATGGAAAAGTGTCATATTCTGATTAGTTTACATGTGGCTACTCCCTTTATACCAATTTACATTGGTAACTCTACCACCAGCCTAATACTGTCAACTAGGAGTAGAACCACTGCTTTGTCAGATTGAGAACATCCAGTTGAAGTGGATTGGTCATTAGGAAATGATAACTCCTTGGTGCTTTCCACTTGAGATTTACTAAACAAGGACCACTGGGAGAAGATTTGAGAGAAGCCAATGGTAAGTTAGAAGGCTTATGTCTCTTTCCCTGATGTAAACTCTTCTGATTATTTCCCTTTTCCAATTGGTGTGCCAAACTCATGACCATCATCAAGAGAAACCAATAGAGTGCAAGTCATTGAGTATTTTATATTGATGTAGAAGATTTGTATAACCACCATATATGTATGCCTCATAATGTTATGTTCTGAGTACTCTTTCTAATTATATATTCATAACTGCTGTCTTTTCTAACTACAGTGATCCCTCGCTATATCGCGCTTCCCCTTTCGCGGCTTCACTCTATCGCGGATTTTATATGTAAGCATATTTAAATATATATCGCAGAATTTTTGCTGGTTCGCGGATTTCTGTGGACAATGGGTCTTTTAATTTCTGGTACATGCTTCCTCAGTTGGTTTGCCCAGTTGATTTCATACAAGGGACGCTATTGGCAGATGGCTGAGAAGCTACCCAACGTACTGTTCTCTCTCTCTCTCTTGCGCTGACTTTTTCTGATCCTGACGTAGGGGGATTGAGCAGGGGGGCTGTTCGCACACCTAGATGATACGGACGCTCGTCTAAAAATGCTGAAAGATTATCTTCACGTTGGCTACCTTCTGTGCAGCTGCTTCGTGAAGCGACATGCTGCACAGTGCTTCGCATACTTAAAAGCACGAAGGGCACGTATTGATTTTTTTATCTGTCTCTCTCTCTCTCTCTCTCTGCTCCTGACGGAGGGGGTGTGAGCTGCCGCCTTCAACAGCTTTGTGCCGCGGTGCTTCACATACTTAAAAGCAAACAGCACTATTGATTTGTTTGCTCCTTTGAAGAGGAAGATATGTTTGCATTCTTTTAATTGTGAGACTGAACTGTCATCTCTGTCTTGTCATGGAGCACAGTTTAAACTTTTGAAAAAGAGACAAATGTTTGTTTGCAGTGTTTGAATAACGTCCCTGTCTCTCTACAACCTCCTGTGTTTCTGCGCAAATCTGTGACCCAAGCATGACAATATAAAAATAACCATATAAACATATGGTTTCTACTTCGCGGATTTTCTTATTTCGCGGGTGGCTCTGGAACGCAACCCCCGCGATGGAGGAGGGATTACTGTATTAAATAAAAACAAAATGCAGTTAATACTTTTGATTATTTCCAGCCTCTTTATAAAATGCACTAACAAAATGCCGGTAGATCAATCTAATTTGAGATGGTTTTAGGTTGTACACTATATTTAATGTAAAAATAAGAAACAGTTTCATGTGTTGTTTTTTTTTGTCGGGGCACCAAAGTAGATAAACAAAAATGATGCTCTGAGAGGAAAAATGCAGTCCTTCCCCAGAATGCTATAGAACAGGTGACATGGCAGATATCTGGGATACCAAAAAACAGACAGAGAAAGAGAGAGGACTTGGATGACTGTCAATAAGCCACAGCGCTTTCTGGATGACAGTGGGTACAATGCATCAGTAGCTTGCAAAGCTGGAGCTAGACTGCTTGAAGGCTCAATAATCCTCTAACCAATTCAGAAGGGGGAAATACGTGTTCAATACCAGGTTGTGATGCCCAAATTAGAACTGGCGCAGAAATCAAATTCATTGTCTATGACGTTTACATTATTTAGTCTATAGGTGGCCTGAGTATTTACATACACATTAAGCTTATGTGTGGTGTACAATGTATGCACTATTGCATTATGCATGTCAGGGTGTAAACATATGATTTATCATGGATGTGTCCTAGAGTGACCCTATTCTCACTTCCACAGTCTCTATTACATAGACCTAAACAGAGTATTCCAAATCCCCAGTATAGACCTTGTAAGTTTACACTCACCAGTCTGTCACGAAGATACAGCTGCGATCTATAAATTGACCCCTTTCTTTTATATCTGTGACCCCAGACAACCAGACTAAGTGCCAAAACAAGGAGGAGTGGAAAGTTTTCACTTTTATTCATGCATTATATATAACATAAATTTTCTAAATATGCCCAAAATAGAAACAAAGTAAAACAAGTGTCACATAATAATACCAATACAACCTGGAGTGGTAGCAATATGTCCAAAACAGAAACAAAGTAAAACAAGTGTCACATAATAATACCAATACAACCTGGATGAGTAGCAGTTGGTCTTGTTAAGAGTACAGGCATCCAATATACTTTGATGACCAGGTGGATCTTTGTTTTAGTAAGCTCATTGGTCTCTGAACCGGTGTGAGCTCTGTATGATGGACTGATAGAGACTTCCCAGGCTTCTGTATTAGTCTGACATTACACTGGTCTTGTGGTTCCCTGATGTACAGTACCTCTTTCACCAATGGGACATTGTAGAGTAGGGCCGACTCCCCTGGTTCAGGCTTCATGCCTTTTGACCAGTCCTATTTAGGCATGATGTATGTCCTTGAAAACTTTTATGAAACCAGACAAGGTCAAGCCTGCCTTGCCCCCTCATGTTTAGTTTATGCTGGTTCAGATCTGGTATTCTCAAATTAGAACACACACGTATCTGAGTAGAACAGGTACTTCTCAGAATCTAGTAATGGTTAACAGGATCTATCTGACCTGGTATGTGGTAAGTACAACAACTTTTAACAAAAAAGCAAAAGATTCTCAAAGTTTATTTTTCTAAGCACATACATTTATCATATTATATATCAATGTGAATCCCTGCATTTTTTCTGCTGATGCTCATCAGTTTTCTATGTTTCAGAAGCAGCTAATTTTTTAAATGTGCCGAGTCAGCCCAAAAGAGTTATGACATTATATTTCTTAGAATTTTCATCCATGGTTTTCTCAGCTTCTATTCAGAGAAATATTTGGACACACAAAAGGAGTCAAGAGTAATGGAACTGTATTGTTAGCAGCTTTGATGATTTCAAATGTCCGAAGAAATTTCAAATTAGACAAATTACATTAGACTCTGCATATATTATGTTTTTTTCTTTGTTTCATGATTGTTCACTTCATCCAACATGATACACATAAATGTTGTAAACTATCAACTTTCTTAAGCGAAAATCTCATATGACATCTTAGAATCGAAAAGGAATTAAATACAACATAGGAAAGTGGCCTTACTCAGTCTCAAAAAATAGATATCATGTGGGTTTTGGGTTGTGAGCCCGGGTTCGAACACCATCAGACAAACACCAGCACTTTATAAAACACACGTTTATTCTTACAAATAAAGTCCACCCAACACACAGTGCTCCCAGCACCAATCACCCTCCACACGGGCCTTTCTCTCAATGTCCATGGGCCGCCCTTTCCTCTCCTCATGGGAGCTTCATCCTGCTCCCACTCCCGACTCTAGCTCCCTGATTGGTGTGAGGCGGCCCCTTTTATTTCCACCTGGATGTGCTCCAGGTGCCTGATGACACTCTTCCGGCAGCACTTCCTGGTGTGGCGGAAGTGCTGCCCTTGCAGCCAGAAGCACTCCGGGCATCCCTGGAAGGTCCTTCCTCCACCTTCCCAGGTGTGGCGGAAGTGTCAGTCTCCCGGGCTCCACAATGCTTGGGGCGCCCCCTGGCGGTAGCCACGGGCCCCAGTGGGTTTGAGCCTCCTTGCTCCATCCCCGTGGTCCCCTCATCATACAGGGCGGTTGCCCCTTCGTGGCCCAGGGGACATATAGACCACCTCCCGGTCCTTCCAAGCGTCTGACCCCCAGCCTCCTGTGCTAGGGTGTTTATACCAAAATCTGATCTATGTCAGATATGTGAGAAAGTGCAGATCAGGTCACATCAGAGTGGTAGTGTAAGCAAAGCATTGGATGAGAGAAGCTGTGCTTCAGGCAATTAGCAGCTGAAAACAAGGAGAGTTTCTCATTGTCAATGTGCATCTCCCTGCTGGTTGCTGGTAACTGCAATAGAAAAACCAAGCAAAATGAATTATGGGACATAAGCAAAGGATACCCCAGAAGGAAGTACATCTGAGACCAGAAGTTCAATTGAGTTGTTAGAGTCAAGAGGAGTGAAGGTGCAATGGTGGAAACAAGAAGACAGGGTCATGACAGAGAGAAAGAGAGAGGGAAGAAGTGAGAATGGAATGGTTCAGTGTGGTACTTGACATGGGGTCATCTAGGCAAGAAACACCAGGCAGACATAGATTCAAGTCAATTTAATAAGACCAAGAAAAGAAGGTAAAATTGTTTTCTATTTTTTTTAACTCTCCCTTGTGTTTCCTTCTCTAGTATGCTATTTTCTTAATAAATAAACTATTTTATGTACTTTTGGTCTCCATGCCATTAATGTCATGGTGGAGAGATGGCTAAAGTTGCCTCAATTTATTGAGACAATTGGTGCCCATTTGGTGCTTTTATTCCTTGCATATGAAACATAATAACAGAAATGTTAGTGTAATCATTTTATTCCACAGCAAAATAATCTTAATTAGGGGGACAGTCAGCAAAATTCAAACTTATTTTCTCATTTACAGTACATCCCCGGCTGTTCAAGGGATGGGCCTATAACTCAGTTTGGAGAATTCTTTAAAGGAAAGTCATTTTCTTTAAGTACAGCAATAGTTTACTTGTTAAATTAAGCTGAAATGTTTAGTTCTGGAAATTTCTACTGAGAGTAACAGCTGCAACAAAATGTAAGCTAGACTGCTAGGGCTGGCTAAAGGCCAGCATATTACTTCAGTATACTGTATGAAGATGCACACATGTGTATGCAGTCTTTAAAAGGCCTTTTTAGCAAGCCACAGTATGTTCTACTATAAATGCAAATCTTTACTTAATTCTGATAGAATTGTTTGACTTTTAGTATTGTGATAGCTCTAATCAACAGCCACTCGACCCGACACAGACAGACACAGGAGGCACACTTATAAAAGCACAAGCTTTTTCTTTTCTTTTCTTCCCTCATGGAGAACGTCTTCCCCGTTCCCATGAGCTCACAGCACAGTTCAAGCACAAACAGCACACGTTAACAGAATTCTCTTCTTTCTTTACTCTTTCTCCTCCACTCCTCCTTGGCAAGCTTTGTCTCCCTTCTCCCGACTCTGGCTCTCGGAGTGGTAGCTGCCTGCTCCTTTCATAGCCCACCCGGAAGTGCTCCAGGTGTTTGACGACCCATTTCCGGCAGCACTTCCGGGTGTGGTGGAATAGCTGCCTTCCAGGTCTCAGCAGCAGCTGCAGCACCCCCTGGCAATGCCCATGGATCCCAGCAGGGCAGCACCAAATTCCAACTTCCATGAAGCACTGTGGGAGACCTAGGCACTGCTGCAACCCAGGGGGGCTGCCATATATGGTTCCGGGGGAGGTACTGTCCTGACCAGGCTTGCTCCCCCAGTCCTCCCAGACAAGAGGCGTTCCAACCGGACAAGGACCCTGGCCGTCCAAGACAGTAGATGGCTAAATAAATAACTAAAACTGTTACTATTAATAGTTAATCTAGCTCATCTCTAGGATAACATATGTGTAACATTCCAGCTTATACCATGCTGTAACCAGTAAAGTAGACTCATTGTGCTTTGTCTGTGAATTACGAGAAATAAGGGTATATAATTTTCTGACCATAAAATGTGACAGCATAGCATAACTGATATGTATTTAAACATAAAATGCAATGTAAGTAATATAACAATATGTAACATAGATTAAGAAGTCTTATACTGAAACATCATAGAAAACATGTTTCTTTTGTATATAATATAAAATGTTTTCTTCACCGTGTTTAACTTTTAGGGATTGGTTTGAAGGGTGCACTAGACAAGAATTTAATAAGTACAGTAATCCCTCACTTATCGCGGGAGATAGGTTCCAAGGCCGACCGCGATAACTGAATTTCCGCGAAGTAGGGACACTATATTTATTTAATTATTTTATGTGTATTTGGACGTTTTTAAACCCTCCCTGTATTGTTTACAACCCACCATTTACTCTATTAAAAACAGGGACAACTGCTAAGCAATATGAAATCGGTAGATAAGTTTACACTTACTGTATAGCGAAGTACACGTAGCAGCTTGTAGGCGGTCATGACGTCATCGACCTTGTTACAAAGATTCCTAAAGAAGATTCCATCCAGACTACTGCCTTATCACGTCCACTTGCAACTCGTTTTGCACCCTGGTTAAAGGACACTGTGGCTGTAGATCTTATATGCTTTTCCTCCTTTTTAAATAAAAAGAATCGATGTCCTGCCGCGGTGTAGCTGTTCCTTTCCTTTAATATATCCAAAACTTTTACCTTTTCTGCAATCATTTGCATCTTCTGTTGGTGCTTGGACACGGCCCCTGAAGCATTAGCACGTTAATGATGAATGAGTGAGATGAGACTTCCTGGTTAATGCAACACTCCGTCGCTGAGCCAATCAGCAGCACACAGGAACTTAACTGCGTGCTCTGATTGGGTAGCTTCTCAGCCATCCGCCAATAGCATCTCTTGTATGAAATCAACTGGGCAAACCAACTGAGGAAGCAAGTAAAAAGACCCATTGTCCGCAGAAACCCGCGAAGCGGCAAAAAATCTGCGTTATGTATTTAGATATGCTTACATATAAAATCCGCGAAGTCGTGAATCCGCGAAAAGTGAACCGCGAAGTAGCGAGGGATTACTGTACAGCACAACCACTTACACATTTTCTTATTCTACCCTTAGGTGTGAGGAAAAAGACCTGGGGCCTCATGCATAACGCCGTGCATAGAATTCACACTATAACATGACGTAAGCACAAAAGCGGAAATGTGCTTATGCACAAAAAAATCCAGATGCATAAATCTGCGCGAACTGCAACTTCCACGTTCTTCCGCTCCATAAATCCCAGTCAGCGTGAAAAGTAACGCACGTGCACGTGCCTGCTGTCCCGCCCCAACTCCTCCCAGAATTATGCCTCTTTGAATATGCAAATCAATATAAATACCCCTTAAGCTCAGCCTTCTGTGAAAAGACAATGGCAAAAGCAAGAGGGAAAATAGAAGAATTTCAGCGAATACCAAGTGGAGGCAAGGAAAAACATACTATTTGTTGGTTTAAACAGTGGTATAAACAACAAAAGGAAGTTGATCGAGTGACATAGCATGTCGGAGAAACTCAAAAGCTCAAGTTCACAAAGTTGCACAGTGCTCAAAATAAAAAAGAAGCTGTCACATATCAAAGTTGCCGTGAAAAGGCGAGTCGTAGCCCACTGTCTGAGTGTCACATGAAAGCTTATTAGGGTACAGAGAAAAAAAAAAGGCACACAGTGGGAAAAAAGCACGAAATATCAACTTTAATCTCAAAATTTCCACTTTAATCACGGACTTTAGTTTGTCATTAAAGTAGAACATCATAAACTTCATCCTAAATCGTTTAATTTACTAGTTTCTCAATCCCATCATAACTAAAGTAGCACGTTAAATGCTTTGTTTTGTATTTGATCTTCTATATGCTCTGTGTGTGTGAATCACTACGTGCTTCCGGGCTTTCTCTTCCTCCGACAGGACACAGAATCCATTACATTCGTGATATTACAGCTCTCTGAATAATTAAAACACTGAGATGTATACGTGATATCATTTTCATGATGATAGGAGTTAAAGCATGTTATTAAACATGGGAACACAGTGGCGCAGTGATTGTTCATGTCTCATGCAAGATGCTTGCTGCGCCATGCGCGACCTTCAATGAACTACTTTATTGTAGCAGTACTGTCTCTTTCAAACGTACTAACCTCCAATTCCTGTCCTTACTTTTATTTCTCCAAATACCCAATCGCCACACAATCAGCTCTGCAATAGACATTAAGCCATCTGTAAGTTTAAAACGCAGATTCTTCAAAACGTTTAAGGAACATACGAAATATCTTCGTAGTACGTGTTTAATTATTCTATCCATCTGTTCTTCCAGTGTCGCGTCAGCACCAGCAAGAATACAGCGTGAGGCAGGAATAATCCATGAACGGAGTGCCAGCGGCTCACTAATGCTGCGGCACCGTGTAGTTAAAGTTAAAGTTATATCTGTATAATATAATAAACATATTTTGCTGCATTTCATCTTAAAAATAATATTGTCATCATAAGTAAATACGTGCTTTATAAAGTGGCTCAGGTTGTGCAATATTATAACTGTATCGCAATTTTACAGTGAGGTAATTGTACTTATAAGTACAAACAGTTCTACAAGGAGCACTTGATGGACTCATTGAGTATGTTTAGAGTTCTTGGGATGAAACTGTTTCTGAACTGCGAGGTCAGTACAGGAAAGGCTCTGAAGCGTTTGTCGTATGAGAGCAGTTCAATAGACAGCATGACTGAGGCAGTGTGTGCTTGATGCTGTATACCGATAATTCTCTTTCCGATCAGCTGCTGTACAACTGTGATTCACACTCAGATACAGTGATATAAATACTCTGAGTGATGCAGTGAGAGTAATATGGAAATATGATCTGCTGTGGCAACCCCTAACGGGAGCAGCTGAAAGGAGGAGCAGAAGGTGCAGTGAGAGTAACAACGCTAAAGCAGTTATGTTATTTGGAATAGTTTGACCATTCTGTGGACCATTATATTGTTACAGGTTAATTACAATCAGATGCATTAAAGTAATAAACAATATGCGGTTAATTTCAGTGTATTTATAAAGCAGCGTCAGGAATGTGGATCTAAAAAAGAAAGGATAACCACACAGGAACAGTAGCACTGCTTTGATGCTGGGTGCCGCCAGTCTGCAAAACCGAGCAGAGAACTTGCGTATGTCAGGGTATGAGCTACCGTGGAAATGTGCGTGGCTTTATGCCAAGTTTAGGTTTTATACATCGCGATTTGAATGTGGAAACGTTCTTACGCAACATTTTTGTGCGTACGCACCGTTTATACATGAGGCCCCTGGATGAGAACTAGTGACCCTGACTATGACCATACATGGTTTTCCCGGTCTTCCAGCTCACAAACCAGGCACAGGAAGTGACCATCAATTGGTAATCTGACCCAGGAAAGAACACTGATGGCTTTATTCTGTGTGGTTTTGACCTTACTTTTACCGACCCAGGATAAGTTATGACTATTAAAAAGGGTTTGCTGTGTTACTCCAACCCTTTTATATTATTTTTCTCTACTTTATTTATGCATTGTTCTTACTTTGAATCCTATTAAACATATAGAAACTAAGTTACTTGGAATGTGAAATTTCTTGTGTTTTGCTTGAATCTTTGCTGTCCCATAACTGTACAATTTTAAAAACATTAAAGAAGTGCTGGTATAGAGGCAAAATGATGAGGCTGATGCGCCTCCAATATTCTTGTGTCCTAGCGAGCTTGTCAACATTGGCTATTCACATGCCTCAATATGGTCGGCATTTTACTTAAAATATATACATTTTTAAAATATGGTGATAAGCAAAATGATTAGCATGAACCTGAATTTGCAGGAAAATAAGTTTTACTTTGCAAAAAATGTGTTTTGTGACAAGCAAAATTGCTACTTGGCTAATTGCTTGGTGCGTTAATACTGGCACTGAACAATGCCACTCTGCATTGGATTAAGTGCATTTGACAGTAAAGGTGTGTTTAAAGCTAGTGATTTCAAGCAGTAAGACAAATCAAACATACCTACTATTGAATTAATTTGAGTATCAAAGCATTAACAAGAGTTTCAAAGGATAAAGTGTGCACAGTTATTCAGTACTATGTGTATTATTTGTTAAAAAATATGTATGTATTTTTCTATTCTGAAAAATATATGCAAATACATTATGGTTAGTATCTATCAAAACCATAAGAAATTCTCTTTATAACCTGTGTGATAAAAACACAGACCAGACATCATAAAAAGGTTTGGGGCAGCCACCCATATAATATCCCTGGCTGCAAAAGGTTTGTTGACAGCAATGTTCGCAATACTGAGTCCAAAACAGAACTGATTTCTTGGTGGTAAGATGGCAGCTTTAAAGGCCCATATAGGAAGTGACGTCATCGAGAGGGCCAGACATGGAAGTGATGTCATTGAGGGAGCCGGAACCTGGCAGGATTTCTCGGGAACGGCCTGCAGGGAACTGAGAAAGACAGTTAGTGCACCCTGCCACCCCCTGGTCGAATGTGGTATTACCATTACTTAAACACTTGAGCTGCCTCCTACTTGTATGACACCTGATATCAGTTTTTGGCCATTCCACTCACTCCAATGAAGATACTGTATATGCTCAGCTTAATTCCATCTGGCAACAGTTAATAACAACATATGAAAGGGTTCCACTTTTAGACATGTTATGAAGGATTGTGCATAATGTGGTGCAATAAATTGTATAGTACGTTTTACCTTTTTCATTTAGATTGATTTGTGATTCCTCTTCATTTGTATTATGTGTATAGTTACATTTCATTTATATCATTTTAGAAAAAAATAAATCTTTCCAGTAACTAAAGCTAACCCCCAGGGGATGTTTGCTAGCTGCATGCATTTGTCACCTTGCACTTTTGAAAGAACATATTTTTCATGCCACCTTACAAACACTATACAGAAACAAAATTCTACTGTTTCTCTCATCACTATATACAGTATATGTTATGCAAGTCATAAAAATCATGACTCAGACTGAAAACCTACACCTAGAAGCTAACCGTGTACCTTCTTTTGCCAACCAGCCATCCATCTTCTTTCCAAACCAACTGCCTCAAGTTTTCAGCTGCCTCAATATTTTATGACTCTGACCAGGAAATACTAATTTACTTCTGAAACAAAATAAAAACAATTATAATTGAAAACTGGGAAATAAACCACAAAACAAAAATATAAACTTTCCAGAGTATCAAAACCTAACTTAACTTAGCTTAACTACAATTCTAGTCAGAATAGAAATGCATGTTTTTTTTATCAAGAATATCCTATTTAATAACCAGAGCCAAAACTCTACAATGAAAACCATGTCTAGACAAAGAGCAAGAGACAAAACAAGAATATTGAATACTAAACTTTCCATGACCACTAGTTCAGTGGTTGAGCCCATATCTCAAACAAGGCAGCTAATACCACTGTAATATATATTATT
This sequence comes from Erpetoichthys calabaricus, assembly GCF_900747795.2. Taxonomy (NCBI): domain Eukaryota; kingdom Metazoa; phylum Chordata; class Cladistia; order Polypteriformes; family Polypteridae; genus Erpetoichthys; species Erpetoichthys calabaricus. The sequence continues at coordinate 208,658,675 of NC_041396.2, forward strand.
GTCTTGTATCAGGACGGCATTCCTTACCAACCAGGAAAGGTCTAATAGCAACTCATTGCCTGTCGGAGAATGATCATTCTTTTTTAGTTTTGTCTAAAATTTGTGATGGTTTTTATAAAGTGAGAATTCAATTACAGGCACTGTTTTCACACACTTCTTCATTCTTCCACAGACTCAAGCGATTTTTTTTGGTCTTTTGGTGGAAGAAGACTGGAGCACTAGGAAAATCCACAGAGATATGAGAAGAGTGCCCAAACTCCATACACTCAGTGCCTAGACTGGAAATTTAAATCAGATTTCTGGAAATGTGAGGCGCAAACACTCTTCCTTGTACCAAAGTGCTGTCCAACATTTAATTCCATTTCACAAATATCTGTTCATTTCAGACACCAAGGAGTCTAATAAAGCCATTTACAACATTATGATTAACATCAACTTAATCAGGATTCATCTCTATTCAGTGGATACATAAATGTAATTAATGTTTTCATATACATATTTACATACAGTTTGCCCACTGCTAATTTAAGGGTATCCACATACTCTATCAGCTTCTACTGAAGTGGCGTTTTAATTTTTTAATTAATAATATTCTTTCAGTTTAAATGATATTACTTCAGTTTCTTTGCATATAGTATTATAAGTTTACAACAGATAAGTAATAAATACCAAACAACACACACAATTTAATTATTAAATTACCCCTTTGTATGGGATAGAGTTTTGCAGTAAATCCAGAAAACCCTTAATACTTTGTCCTGTCTTCCTGTTAGTCTCTTCTCATACTTTAACTCCCTGTCTTGATCCTATTTAACAAACTGATTTTGGTCCACCCCCACCCAACCCTGACCCTCAAATGATGAAATTTAATGACTTGGCTGCCTCCCTGCTCTCTCCAAACTGAAGATCCTTCAACATTGTCAGCCTAATACTGCTGCTGTTTCTAAGAGTCTTTCATCTCTCCAGCATTTTTTCATTCAGGTCTGTTACTCTATTCCAGGCAGCTTATTCTCTTAGGAATTCTGCTGTGAAATTAGATGAGTAAAATAATTCTACGACAGATCAAGTTAACTTATTGTGAATATGTTTTAAGTGAGTCTGATGTTTAGGAAAGACTGACATATGTTTATTTAAACAACAAAATAATTTTTATATTAAATTTTGTTAAATACATTTTTAAAAGTATTTTATTGTACTACAGATAGGAAATTGAGGCAAACAGATCAGGGGGTGGACAAGAACAAGAATGAAAGTCAAATATACAAGTGGAAGGTCAACTGGTAACACAAAAAATGTTCCAAAAAATCAGAGCCCAGTATATAACACAAAAATCTTAGTATTGGATTTCCAAAGGCCGCTGTCAGAGCAATACTCAAAAATCTTACATCATGAAAGTCTTTTAAAATAATCGGAAATCCAGATGACATGAAATGCATGATTCTGACATTTGTATCCGTGCTGCTGTGATGTTAGATGTCATGACTTCTGGCGGTCATAATTTAGCAACCAACTTAGCTCCGCATTACCAACCTCTGGGGATATGGTTGTGGTAGCTGGAGGAAATGGCAAAAAAAAAAAATTTGGGGCACCAACCTGCCATCCCTTTTTACTTTAAAGAAAAATGGAAGCAAACACTCAGTGGTGTCAAAACAGAACAAAACAATAGCCACCAAGTAACGTGGGGCTGACTAATTCTGAACATTTCTTCTAGGTTACAGAGGAGCTCCTTCTCTATGGTCACACAGTTGTGAAGTGCCACTTCCTTCCAGGTGGTCATGCTTTTATGGCCCAGAGACCAAAAGGGGAGGAGTCTATTGCTCTCACTGGGTGGTTTCTCAATACTGTGGAGGAAAAGGAAGACAAAACAGTTAGCGGCAATAACCCCACTCAGTCTGGGGTGGAACTAAATACCTGCGAGGAACCCCTGAGTATAACCCCCTGCATGACAAGATTTACATAAACTAGCATAAATAAACTGGTCTGCATTAGCAATTGGCTGAATCTAATAGTCTGAAAAATCAATAATATCTTTTTTCATCTTTATATCATTTTAAAGACAGCATTATTGACAGAACCAATTAAAGTGCTAGACTAATTTGCACTGTGATGTTGCTCAAAATAAAAAATGTACTTTCACCTGTTAACTTTTTAGTGTTTCATGTTTTATTCAATTGTTTCTGTTACACAAAATATTTCAGTAAACAAACTGAAATAATTTAATATGCAGAGGAAAGTGATTATTGTATTATTGTATTAGAAAATAATCACTGAGTTCTTTCTGCCTTACAATAAAATATAATAACACATGAAGGAAATACATACAATTTTGATTAATAAGCAGTTAATTTTAATTAAAAATTGTAATCATGTGATTAATTTCAATTGATTATTTTTAATCAAGCAGCAGCCTCAATATATATCACTATTCCAGGCCTATGAAAATGGACCAGTAACACACTTGCACTGGATTTACCCATCCATTTTCAAACCAACCTCTGCAATTGAGTATCATTGAGTGATTCTTTATCTCATATTTTTTCCACCAATTTGGCTTTAAGCAGCTTATATAGTACTTGATACAAAATATATTTTGATACTTTGTGTGTTTACCATTTTTACTATACACTAGTCTTAAGGATCTTTAGGATATCTGAAAAATACATATTAATTGTTTCCATATACAATCACTAGATTTCTGAGACTCTTGCTCAAGTGATGTCTGGTTTAAGCTGCTATGATTATGCCAGGCCCATATAAAAAGAGGAACAGAAACAGATTTTTTTTTCTTTAAAGTCATAAGGATTACTAATGTTATTTTTGCAAAAGGCCTAGGCCAATACCTAGACAGAATCATGGCCAGAAATTAAAGAAGGTCCAGAAATAAGTATATCATTCCGAAAACAATAAATATTAAACAGGAAGCAACCAAAGCATAGTGCCAAGAAGACAGCACAGTTTAAACCCGAAACATTTACAAGATTGGGCCATTTAGACAAGGGGAGGAAACTGGACAGTAAACCATAGGATGTAATGAGGTCAGAGCACCAGAAATGCTTAACAAGACAGTCACCACTAGAGAAATCAGCAGGCTGTGTAAACCAAAAGCTGTCACCACTAGAGTTGGGACAGGAAAGACACAGCAGGCATCTGATGCCTAAGAGCATGGGCCAGTTATTACAAACATGATGAGGCATTCACTGATACGTTGGTAGTCAGCCAGCTGTGCAGACAAGCCACCGAAGCAGACAGGACATGGCAGCTTTCAGCTAATTGTGTTCAAACGTTGTGGAAAAAAAAAGAGCTTTGCACATGAATATGTGAGACTTGTTGTCAGGCTAATAAGAAAATAGCAAAACCAAATAGTTAATGGAAATGGTATGCCCTAAAACCCCGACCTGGACAATTTTTTAGATTTTTGTCTTTTTTAGCCTGTTGCAGGCCTGCTTTCCTATCAATATCAGAATAGTCTAGTCCTTCTTTTACATTACTGTACATAAAGATTCAAGGTATGCTACTGATAAGTGAAATATAGTTTATCTGCTAATTATTTTTATGTCCTCTCTGGTCACCTGCTCCTTGATCATTCTATTTGTGCTGTAATGTTGAATCAATATTGTATCATTGATATTTCCTATTAAATGGATTATTCTTCTTTTGTTGACTTTTCTCATTTATTTTTTAAATTTATTTATTTTTTATTCTTAACCCCTATGTTTATGTATCCATCCATTTTGATCATCTTAAACCAGTACAGGGTGATGATGGTGAAATGTAGCCTATCCTAGCAAAACTGGCTACAAAACAGGAACCAGCATTGTAGAGAATGATATTCTGTCATAGGGCCCATTCATTCACACACATCCATTTTCACTACAGCGGGGCCACTTTATAGTCACCAGCTAACCTAATATTCTTGTCTTTGAGATGCAGTACCTGAGGTACCTGAAAAATACTCAGATATGGGAAGAAAGTAAAATCTCCAAACTGTCAGTGACCAGCCCTGAATTTGAACTCACTCGGGACCACATGAGGCTACACACTAAGCTACTGTGCAGCTACCCAGTGGTTGTCACTAGGTAATTAATGTTACATGCATAAAAAGTAGCATTTTCTACATTAACTACTTTCTTACATCTTTACTATTCCACTGAAGAGATGTTATGTATTTTCCTTTAGAGTTACACATATGCCTCATTCTATTAAGTATACTTTTAAAGCCACTCCTTTGCTGCTTAACCATCACCACATCTAGACAATCGTACCATTTTGTTCTTTTGAGGTTTTTACCACGTTTGTTCGGCTTTATGAAATGAAATGGTATATTGTGGACACTGTTGCTTAATGTTGTTTGTAATGTTTATGGTGTAGATGAGTTTTCTTCACTTTGGTGCCTTGAAGTTAAAAAAATAGTCATTGATTCCATTTACTGTATGCACTCCTGTTTCTGTGCTCTACTATTTAATTAAATTTCTCAGTTTGTATTATTGGAAATAATTCCAATTACTACTTTAACAGCTTCCCAAAACATCCATCCATCCATCCATTTTCCAACCCGCTGAATCCGAACACTGGGTCACGGGGGTCTGCTGGAGCCAATCCCAGCCAACACAGGGCACAAGGCAGGAACCAATCCCGGGCAGGGTGCCAACCCACTGCAGGACACACACGAACACACCCACACACCAAGCACACACTAGGGCCAATTTAGAATCGCCAATCCACCTAACCTGCATGTCTTTGGACTGTGGGAGGAAACCGGAGCGCCCGGAGGAAACCCACGCAGACATGTGGAGAACATGCAAACTCCACGCAGGGAGGACCCGGGAAGCGAACCCAGGTCCCCAGGTCTCCCAACTGCGAGGCAGCAGCGCTACCCACTGTGCCACCCTTCCCAAAACATTTTTATTTTATTTTATTATAAATTGTCTAGTCTATAACACTCCCCCAGTTTCATATATGTTTACTGGCTCCTTTTTTTAACCAAACATCATCACTAAATATACTTCATTGTTTATTTAAAGTAGCTTTTTATTTAAAGTGCCTCTTTGGCATATACCACCACACCTGTTTGACCTATCTATAAAAATGTGTATTAATTTATGTTGTACTATTTCTAAATATTCAGTCTCATTTCTCCTTTCACTGTAATATCAAATTTAATTGCAGGTATATACCATACAACTCTATTTAATTTGTTTTATTTTAAATATTTCTCACAATTAGGCATTAATTCTATTTAAGACATCCTATGTCACTGTCTCACAGTAACAGAGTTTTGTTCCCTTCCTTTACCCACATCTAAAGCTAGACGTTCTGAGTGAAACAAGCTCATGGAAAGAAGTTTCTAAAAACAACATCAATTGCTCTTATCAAGCTCAGGCTCTGGGAGTTAATAAATAACAAACGTGTAAGTGAATCTTACTCCCCAAAAATACTAAATAACAGATCTCTGAAGTGATCCCAAAGTAAACAGTGAAGAAAGGCCCCAATGTGGCAGTTGAGTATTAAGGCAACGCCAAGGTCAACAAACCAACTGGGAGAAAGAGAATGTCTGAGAAGGCATAACAACACAGAGTGCAGGACAGCAGATGAAAAATAAGACACCGTTTGTACACTTCACTGAAAGGTTTACATTAATTTAAACATGATTATATATTTTTGTAAGCTATTCACAATAAAATAAAATTAATACAGTGCCTTTTGGGGCCAATCTAACACTGAAAATTGCATAACTTTTGTGATATGGCCAGGTCACAAATAGCAGACACCTCCAGTCTCCCATGATTGCTGCCAATACTTCTTTAAGTTATAACTCTCTTCAGGCTTTTCTTCCAGCCCTTTCTTTTTCAAGTATTCATCCAGCTAATAAATGCCAATTCATGGTCTCATTTAGTCTTTTATTTTAGAGAACAAATAATTCTAGTCCTGGAGCCTATACTCATAGTTTTAGGTGCAATACAGAAACTAGCCGTGGAAGGGTCATAGACAATCACAGGCACTCTCATGTAAATACTCTCACACTTCCAAGTACGTCGCTCATTAAATTCACCAATCAACATACAGTATTCATCTTTTCAAAGTGAATACTAAATTATACTGGTAAAACTCTTATAAATGAGAGTATGTGCCATCCAGACAGTCAACTAAATTAAAACTTTTAATTATCCTGTAGAATTTTTTGAACTGTGACATATAAGGTAGTAGGTAACGTCAATTTCATTTAATTCCATTGTAATTCATTTTTGACTTTTTTGACAATGTGTTCTGGAATTCATACATTTTCAACCTGTATATTCCATTCTAGTACCAGCAAGCTCAGGAAAAGCTTCATTCATGCAGCTGTTACCCTGCAGAACTCAACACCTCAGTGTTAGACACAACACCTCCCCCTTCTCCTTTTTTCCCTTCCATTATACCCAGAGTTTTTTGGAATTAGCTACATTTTTCTTCTTCTTTTTTAACTTTTTTATTACTGAAAGTCTAATTCAGGACTTTTGTTGCTTGTCATGACATTTCTTGTATCTGCACTAGCTCTGTTTGCACTACTTACCATCTTTTACCACAAAACCTTCTTTGAAGCATTGCACTTGATTACATGACTATGGTTAGCTTGTGTGTGTGTGTATATATATATATATATATATATATATATATATATATATATATATATATATATATATATATATATATATATATATATATATATATATATATATATATATATATATATGCATATACATTTTATATATTGTCAAAAAAACGAGACATAAACAGATAAAGGTTTGGGGCAGCCACCCGTATAATATGGTATCCTGGCTGCAAAGTTGGTTTTTTATCAATAAACAGCACTGACGTGCATACAATTGAGTCCAGAACAAGACTGAGTAATTAGGGAAAAGGTCAGGGTTTTAAAGGGGAAAACAGGAAGTGAGGTCATAAGGATCAGGCCCATGTTCTTTAGCCATTGGTTTGAGCCCGAACGTGATGTCAGAGGGGCCGGAGCCGGTAAGGTCTCCTTCCATTGGCTCGGTCCCGGAAGTGACGTCAAGAGAGCCAGATGGAATCTCCCGGGAATGGTCTACAGGAAAGAGAGAAAAAGAGTCAGTGCACTCACTCTGCCACATCCCAGCATGCCTCAGAACTGCCGTCACTCAAGCCCTTTAGCTGCCTCCCATGCGCACGTGTGTGACAATATATCTATACTAATTAATAAAAGGCAAAGCCCTCACTGACTCACTGACTGACTGACTGACTGACTGATTCACTCATCACTAATTGTCCAACTTCCCATGTAGGTGGAAGGCTGAAATTTGGCAGGCTGATTCCTTACAGCTTACTTACAAAAGTTAGGCAGGTTTCATTTCGAAATTCAACGCGTAATGGTCATAACTGGAACCTCTTTTTTGACAATATACTGTAATGGACGGCAGCTCGATGGCCGTGGGAGGCGGAGTTGAGTGTCACGTCATCACGCCTCCCACGTAATCACGTGAAAAGACTGTGAACACAGTAGGGAGAAATGAAGGAAGAGCCGCAAACAGCGAAGAATAA